>NC_071536.1:35386536-35404036 GCF_026979565.1 Vidua chalybeata | reverse complement strand
ACTGTGGAGAAGTGTCCACTTGCTTTCTTGCTGCTGCCTTGGTGAATTTTTATTATTTCAGAAGAACTTGGGAACTTCAGAAATGGAAGACCATTAGCTTGATGATTCCATTACTGAATCTGCAAATAACTCTGTATTACTTCCTGTGAAAAGGTACTTAGACTGTTTAGTATATTGTAAAACTCAAGGATAAAAGTACCAAATTTCCAAGTTAGACACGGGTTCTGAATTGTATTGGATAGCTAATGGCAAATAATTCTGTGACTATTTTGAGTTAAAGGACTACCTTCCCAGAATATTAAAATAGTATCTATTACTCTTTGTAATCACAATACCTAAGAGAAACCTTTTATTAGGAGAAAATCTGATTTTTTTTAATGTGTTGCTCTGTAAAAAATGTGTTTTACTGTTCTGTTGGGTGTGCTGCAGTAAAATCAGGAAGCCACAGAAGTAGATCAGGTACCACTGGTCTTGGCATTAGGGCAAAAGAACCACCTTTTTGGGACAGAGAAGCCAAGGGTCTGCTGAAAATAGCAGTAGGTGAACAATTGGGACTGGAGGTGGAGGAACAAGGAGGCTTCCTGCATCTCTTGGCCATTAGATGATGGTACTTAGTGCTGGCACTGAGGCTGCTTCTTCCTGATGTCACAGCTTGGATGGGTGAATCACAAAGTCATTTAGTTTGGAAAAGCCCTGTAAGATCATTGAGACCAACTGTGGTTTGGAAATTCCAGAAAAATACTCCAAGGTGGTTTTCTGTTTTGCGAATTCTTTGTCTTGTTTGAGGATTCTTTGATTTGTAGCATTTTCCTTGGATATAACTATAGCCCTTTCAACTGATTGAGAAAATCCTGTATTCCTGTTGACTCCCAGACACTGAATTTCAATTTTTTTGTCTTTTTTTTTCTTCTTCTTCCCCTTGATGAAGTTAACTCAGGAAGCAAATTTTGTCACTTTCCACTCTAAGCATCTGAATATAAATTTATCATTAGGGAACTCAAGGCCTCTTTTTGAGCTTGCTTATTTAGTTTTCTGCAAGTTTTAACTTAAAATGAGCAGTTAATTATAATGAGAGGTACTAGATGTAGACTATACCCTCCCTCTAAGATTGCATTGATCTGTTTTTAACCTCCTGTGTATAACTCAGAGCAGTCTATAGAAAATGTGTTGTCTTATTATTGAATAAGAAAGTGAAGAAATCTGACTTCCCATAGTGACTCTTCTTCCCTCCAGCCCCTGAACAAATCCCACTGGCTGTGGGAGGCTCTGGGAAGTTCTCTGTCATAAATCTGGGTTTTAGGTGTTGGTTAGTCGTTCCCAGGAGGTTTCATACACGTTTTAGCTGAGACTCTCCAGCTAAACATTTATTAAAGGTGAGGTCAAGCAAAGGGCTGGCTGCAGTTGAGGAAGAGCTGACGGAAGTGCAGAGAACAGCTCAAGTGGTTGGTTCCTGGAAGAACTGAGTCTGTGATTCATCCCTTTGGAAGTGAAGGAGGAGAAAGCAGTGCCAGTTAAATATCACACAGGGTTATGAGAAACATCCAAACGATGGGGAGAGATGGCGGTCTTTCAGCATCTTTATTCCCTGCAGCTGTGATATGTAAGCTCAGGAAGATGGCTGAACATTGATACTTTCAGAGTTCAATAGCCACGCTTGTTATTGAAGGCAGTTACTGAGAGCTGACAGAAGAAACTATTTTTGAGGGGAGTTTCCAAGTAGAGATCATATTTCTGGTTTAGTGTGCAACAAACCCAGGATATTTGAATGGTTGTCAGATCTGGGGGAAAGGGAGAATAACTTCTCTGTGGTAAAATATTGCAAAGGAAATAATCAGTCTCCTTCAGAACCAGTATTTTTTATTGTTTGTAGGTGCAAATTCAAAAGTGACTCAGATCAAATGTGTCAGAAGTAATTTGAGTGTTTGGTATTTTAAATCTAATGGCACTGTTTCCACAAAATCTCCTGGCTGCTTTTAAAACATTTATATATCCTTTTCTGCCTTTTATACAAATTCATGAAATAAGGTCCTTGAAGACACTGAAAAATTTAAGCTGGTCATTCTTGCTGAAGTAAAGTGATGAAAAAAATGCTAAGAAAATACATCTGTAGACAAATACAGCTCTTTCCTCTCTGTGCTATTTGAAGATGTGTTCAGGCTGTTTGAGTGCAAAATAATGGCAAATTTTCACCTTCAATATCTATCACTGTGTTACTAGTATGAGGTTATTTTTTTAATGAGTCACTGCTAAGCACTGAAGAAGTAAGTTAAGAAATATTTTAAGGAGAGGTATATTAAAGAAAAAAAAAAACACCCAAAATTGTACATGAAGACTTTATTTTGTGTGCCTCACAGCTTTAGTAGAGATGGAAAACAGGGAAAGCTGGGCTAAATGGGAAAAGAAATAGTTGAAAACTAAAGGCATGGTGATGACCAGATAGAAAAGGGAGCTGAAATTCTGTAGTTTTGGGGACTGTGACCTACTGCAGTGACTGGTGAGCTCCTTTCAGTGAAGAAATTTTCCCAAATATCCAAACCAAACCTCCCCTGACACAATTCCTCTCATCCTTTCAGTTTGTGTTTGGGAGCAGAGCCTGACCCACCTGGCAGCACCCTTCTGTCAGGGAGCTGTGCAGAGCCAGAAGGTCCCCCCTGAGCCCCCTTTCTCCAGGCTGAGCCTCCCCAGCCCCACAAAAATGGGCTCTGAGACATGAACCCCAAAGCTTCTGGCTCGTCTCTGCTCCAAGCAATTTTCTGAGCTCCAAAGGAGCACAAACCCTATTAAAAAAAAAAAAAACAAAAAAAACAACAACAACAAAACAACAACAAAACAGGACTTTGATTAATTTTGAGGTTAACTCTGAAAATGGGTTTTCAATTAGCAATCTAGTTTACATAAAAGGCACATATTGATGAACATAGTCCATGGCTTTTTGCTCAGTCCCATTATTCTCCTCTAATTCATGTGCAGAAGCGAAGATTTCCAGTGATCTCACTGTTTACCAAAATCTGAGGGACTTAGAGGTTAATGTTTTTTTCTCCTTTTTCTGGTGAGAGTTCCATCTTCCCTTTTCTTCACAAAGAACAGTAAAGGAAAAGGAGGAATCTGCTTCCAGAAAGCACCCAAAGGTACTGGTGTTCCATCAAGAATTTGCTGGATGCTCTTGTGAGAGCTGAAAATTCCCCAGCACTTTTTTGGCACAAAATTCTTCTGAATTTCTGACAGCCTGATATTTGCCTATTCATATTTGTAATCATTTTCAATGCCAGATCTCAGTGATTGACAAATCTGAGTTGCCCATCCTGCTATGAGCCCTTCTCCTGCAAAAAGGCAGAATGATATTAGTACAAACATGATTGTGAGAATCAAAGGCGATACAGCAGCATAATGAAAGTTAAATAATGTTCTTTATGCTTATTCATGTGAAAATACTGGTGGGGCACCTCTTAAATTAATCATATAGCCCTCCTTAAATGTATCTGATCATGAACCTTACCTTCAAATCAGAGCCGTTATATGAGAAGAGCTCATTGCATTCAAATTGTGGAGAGGATTTTTTTCCCTCAGAAATTGCTTCTTTAAAAAAAAAAAAAAAGCATATTTTAAGAATTCTGACTTCAGACAAATAATCCAAAATTGATGCTTTATTGAAGCTAAAGAACCAAACACAATTTGTTGTGAGTTCAAAATTGTAGTGAAAGTACTACCCTTCTGTTTGAAGGGCCTCCTAAAAACATCCCAGTGGTTATTAGTGGTGACTAGAATCAGTTGGAGGTATAGACATATTTGGTATCAGAACAAAAGAAGAAATACTTAGTATTTTTAAACTCCTGAGGCTTAAGGCTCACACAATGTTGTTGTATTTGATGTGTTACATCAAACTGTCAATCCAAACCTTTTCTAAAAGGTAGAACTATATCTTTGCAGTCTGTAGCTTGCTATACTATGAGTATATATTAAATTTATTAATTTATTTGTATGATTTTAAGCCTTCTCGTTAAAGCATTTTTCCTTAAGGCATTGACATGAATAAATGCCTACATAGAACTGAAGTTCTTGAGTCCACTTTGCCCTGTCACCGTGGGTTGGGTTTTCTGATAGAGAAGGACCTCAGAACATGAAAGTCCAGCTCTGTGCAGGGGCTCAGATTAGATCTGAATGCAAGGAAAAGCAACAAAGGTCCACAGAATATCTGGAATCTGCAAATACTTCCTGTGCTTAACCTACACTTTCATTGCGTGACTGTAAAGAACAGCAAATCTTTGTTCTTTCCCTTCTCAGTTCCCATTCAGTCAGCCCAGAGACACAGGAGAAAGGTTTTGGGGAGCAAAGCTGTTATCAGCCTTCCTCAGTTTGCATCTGATTCTGTCAACAGTGAGTACATCAAACCCAAGAGCTTACAGCCAGTTTTAAACATCAGAAAAGTTTTGTAAAAACATATATATATATATATATATATATATGCACATATATTTAATTTATATAACATATAAATTAATATGGACAGAAATTATGAGTGTGAAGTTACTTTATGCCTTTAAAGTTTAGCTCATATTTGAGTTAGTAAGAGCCAGAGCTCTGTTTTTGGATTCACAAGGGAATTACATCTGCCTTAGGTGGAGAAAGAGCAAGAGTTTACCTTGCTAAGATCCCAGAATGTTCAAGTGAGATAATTAGACTTCTAGAAAGTGACAGAATAATATCCTGAGTTGGAAAGACCCTCAAGGGTCATCGGAGTTCAACTCCTGGCCCTGCACAGGACCACCCCAAGTCAGGCTCATCCATTTATGAAAACCTACTAGGGCATTTCTTGGGTCTATAATCCAGGAGGTTTTGCTCGTCAGCTTTATTTAATAAAAAGATAAGACTGCCTCAGAAAGGCCTTTCTTATCCTCTGTGCCTGTCAGGAAGGTGTTGGTTTAGCAGCCTCAGGTCTGGTGTATCTGTGCATGGGTAGGTTTGCTGACCATAGATTCAATGATGCATATGCAGAGTACAGAAGGTTATAGCCTACAATTACTTGGAGCTAGAAATGTAGAAAGAAAAAATAGTCCATTGCTTCTCACAGCTCAGCTCTTGTGATTTGAATCTGGAATGAATTAACAGACTAATCCTGTTTATGGCTCATCAGCTGCAGAGGTATTGTCAAAGAACTTGTGTCCCTATTCACTGGAACACCTGTATGTAAAGCCACATCTTAATTGTTCAGGCATGCTGAATCAGACTCCTCTGCCTCAAAACAACATAGAAAATATAAATATATGGAATGTCCCAATCATCATCCTTATTCTTTTCCTCATCTCAACAAGGTTGCTGGTTTGGCAAACCCTTGTGAAAGCAATCCACTCTTTTCAGTTAAAAGCCATTCATATGGCGACAAACCACCGTTCTTCCCTTTATATCTGTGTTCATTCATTGAAACTCCAAAGCTTCCAGCTTACTTCTTGGATTTATAGCCAGCTGGCTGCTGTGTGTAACATGAACATGTTCTGACTGTGCATGACACGTTTTTATCTCGTTTAACCCATAATTGTCGTGTTCACTCCAGGCCACAGCTCACCTGTGGGTACTTAATGCTGACTGTGCAAGTTCCCAAAGTCATTTCCATCTCCTCACCTCTGACAATCTGCTGTTATTAAGTTAAAAATAAAGCTCAATCTCAAAACAACCACCCAAAAACCCCTCCTTGAAGCAGATTTGGATAAAATGAATGTGTTTGAGATGGTGGGCCATAGCTGAGCCAGCTCCTGTGGGATTAGTGCCCACTTCTTGACATTTAAAATAAACTTTGGAATTACTTTTTAACACAAGTGCTTTAATAGCAAGTGAGGAGGGGGTGGTAAGACAAAGAAGGATATATGCACTTCTTTTTTTCCTTGATTGCTGATTTTTCCAAGGTTAGTCTGATAAGTGATACCTGTGTATTAGCAGGTTTCTGCAGTCTTAGAAGTCAAAGAAATTCAGTGGAAATGAAATGCTGAAATGTCTGCCCTAAGTTACTGAATCATCAATGAGAAGCTTTCATTCAAAGCATGAATATTAAAATTTATTACCATACTTCAGCTTTGCAGGAAATACAATATGTTATTATTTTTTTCCTTTATGCAACACCACTGGTTGCTAAAAGCAGCAATAGAACCATTAATTAATAGTAGTAGTCCTGGATAATGTCATAATAAGCAATACAATGTGTTAAAGCACATTAATTCTTGCCAGCTATCAGGAGGAACTTTTAGATATTTGAAAGGCCCATTAGGTTTGTTTACATTCTGAGTGGAAGCTGGTATGCTTTGGCAGGGGCTGCACCACACTTTAGTACTTCACTCCAATGGTGTTGAATTTCCTGACTGTCGTGCACAGTCTGTAATATATTGTCACCACTTCAGGGCAGCCTGGCTCTCCAGGACAGAGGTTACAACCCAGACCAGGGCATTCCCCAAAGCTAGGGTGTCTTTGCTGCCATAAAAATGAAAATAACCAAAATTATATGTAACAGAAGCAATTTTCCACAATGGAAAAGGTGATCCAGGAATCAAACCCATGCCTTCAGGTGTATTAACGTAACAGAGCAACAAAAATGTGCTGGGCTTTAAATTGCACTAACAATCTGGAAAGGATTTTCCAACTGGGGTTATGTTAAGTGTTAATAGTGAAACCTAGGTGCTTTTTCCTTTGATCTCTCTTCGAGCTCATATAGAATAATAGGATCAAAATAAAATGCCATTTATATGAACACCTTATTCTTTTGATCTCAGCACCAAAAATTCTGTCTGCAGCTACAGCCTAGAAAACAGTGCATCTGCTCCTTTTAGTTGGACCTTCTAGTTATCATAACTTTTAATAAGTGGTGTCACAGCCAATTTTCTGTGCAGTTCATGAACTTAGTTGTCATTTTTGCCCTAAGAATTTTTAACTACCCTTACAGAAGAATTTAAAATAAGGTATACAGGACCTGTAAACTATTGGCTTCTGATTGGTTGTGCGTATGCACGTTGAGTGTATGATTTAAACATCTGTATACTGCAATGTTTCAAAGTATAGAGTTGTTCTTGGAGTACTTGGGCAAAACTGTTGAATTAGTGTAGGCTGAATGAGAGAGAATGTTTGAGGGGGAAGAACAGTTTCATAGGTGCTAGGTTCAGGATCCCTGCTTTTTCCATCAGGGAGGTGATGGGCCCTGTAATGTCTGGGTGGTAGCCAAGCCTTTCTCTTCATTGCCCACGTCTGCAGGAAAGAGCACAGAAGGGTTACACCTGGTAGTTATGGATCCCATTAGTTTTATGTCAAAGTCAGACGGTCCATGGATGGTCCATGCTCATTTACACGAGCACCTTTCAGCTCTTTATTCCCCAGGGCTGATGGTCAGGAACATTCTTTGGAAGCCATTGTTGTGAGCACTTCAAGTAAAGCCACTTCCTCCTGCTCTTTCAAATCTCTTAGCCAGATTCATTCTTTGACTCCCCCGAAGCAGCTGAGCTGTTTATTCTGATGACTGATGGTGTCTCATTGTGATCCCTGCTTTGGCTGTTGTAACCTTCCAGAGCAGAGGAGCTGGGCACAAAGCACTGTGCCAAATGAAAGCAAATAAACCCAGGTCCTGCAGTTCACCAGTGTCATAATTGCTGCTGCCCAGGAAGAGGGATTAACAAGTGAAGAAACACTAACTAGGAGAGATCCAGTGGCCAAGCTGAGTCTCGGGTGTCAAATGTCTCTCTCAGGCTTTGCATCCCTCTGTAATTTATATTTAGCTGCTAGGCTGGCGTGATAGGAGCAGTCAGCTTGTGAGGAACACTGCTGGGAAAGTGTTCAGGCTCTTGCTGAAATGGCTGCACTTGAGCTTGTGGCACACGAGCTGTCCTCCAGCAAGTTGTTTTTTTTTTTTTTTTTGCAGACTTAGTTGGTTCTCTGCACTCTGTCAGGAGGCAGGAGTGTTCCAGAGAGCCATAAGCATGGCTATAACCTATAACCCTCTTCTTATAAAGTAGTGCAGTGTAATTCATTGTGTGCAATAAAGATACTGAGCTGGTTTGAGCACCAGAAGCAGCAAGGATGTGTTTGTGCAGCACTGCCCTGGGATTGAGGCATCCTGCTGGGATCAGGTCTCCCTGCTAATGCAGCCACTCTGCCTCCAGTCCTTCCTTGAGCAGTACAGAACTAATGCAGGAAAGTTTGCTGCTGCAGCTGTCCTAAAAGGCACTATCTGCCCAACTCTTAATTTGAGCAGGTTGAATGCCCCTGTTCATCTTCCTCCAGTTCTCATTTCCTTTCCCACAATTCCTATACCTACTTTTTTTTTGCATCAATTAAAAGAAGGTTGTGGGACTCTTTGGCCAAGGAGTTAAAAAGCTACAAAGATTGGTAGTTTCCCTCTCTACAACAGGAATGTGATTGCCCTAGTTCTGTGGTTAGCATGAAACAAGTCAGCTCTGTCATGAAGTCAGTGGGGTACAAGTTAATACAAGGTAGTAAAGGAATAAAACAGCGAAGTCCACAGTCCTTTATGACAAGACCAGTATGATCCTGCTGCAATATAAGGCCCTGCTGTGAATGGTATTTTCTGATGCTTGGATAAGTGCAATTTACATATATACAAAGTGTATGAATAAAGTTATAAAAGTATACTAGGTATTTTATGTTTTTTCCCCCCTTGAAAGTAATTTTCTATTGTTCAAACTTTCAGCTTTCACTGGTTTTGTTTCCAAAAACCCCAAAAGGAAAAGAAAATAACAAAAGTCCATAAAGGCAAAAGGGATATGTTCTCATTTCAGTTCACAGAATTTCCTGCCTTTAAACAATACAAATATATGCCCTTAGGTTTCCAACATGCTGGAAGGATACTGAATCCTTGAAACAGATCAAATTAAAAGCAAGTCCACTATAGAAACATCAAGTTGTAGCAGTATGTCCAATAGATCTCAACAAGAATTTGTTGAGGGGGTTTTAACCATGTTGCCTAGACTTAGAAAATCCTAAACTGCTGAATCCATGAGTGAATAAACACTTAGAAACAGCAAGTTCTAGACTGAACTATGCACAAGTAAAATCTGATGCTTAGTTAATTGTTACCTGTTCATTCAAAGCATTTATTTAATATAACTTTCAAATGTATCCACAAGCAGAGTGGGCATGGGCAGTTTCTAATGTCACAGGTAGCTCAGTGATGAGCCACCAGTGTTGTACAGAATTTCCAGGGACTATGGCTCCCCAGGGATTCTTCTGGCACCCAGATACTGAAAGCCAGATGATCAAGGATCGTAGATCAGCATCACTGTCATCCTGATTTATACCAGAAGGGAGTCCAAGGGTTTTGTGGGGTTTTTTCCTCCCTGTAATGACACTGCTACTTATAGTATTAATATTTTCAGGGTTTTTTTTTACAAAAACCTCATCCTTTCAGAGCAAAACTGAAGACTTGGTGTTTGAACAATGAATGAGATTGGAACCTACTGTCAAAGCTGAGATTAGAGAACTTGGAATTTCCTCTAGTCCACACTGTGTGGTTGAGATACAAATGCTACACATTTAAACTTCAGTTGTAGTGCAAAAGCAAAATGCAGATTAATATAGTAACACATTTTCAAATGGAGGTCAAAGTCTCTGCATTAGCAGGTGAGGGGCAGAGCCAGTTTACTGGAATGCCCTGTGGCTGGGATAGCTCCACGACAGGAAAAAAATTCATTTTTCTTACCATTTGAATATTGTATTATCGACAAAGTGTGGTTTAAATTTTGGTGTGCACACAGTTATTATTTTTAATTAGTTTCCCTAGCTTTTTTTGCAGTTAAACCTTCATGTGAAAGCAGACTTCATTGCTTATTTATTTCTTGGGGTACCTGAGAAAACCTTAAATAGTTCAGGTGAAGTATGTGTTTTCCTGAGAAACACACAGAAATTTGCATTTGCGCAGGCGAGTGAATTATCAAAACCAGATGTAAGCAAGTGGAACATTTTACATAAATTTATTAAAATCATTATTTACCTGTAAGTTATAAGAAGGGCTTAGTTGCACTAGTTTGCTGCCAATATGTACTGCCAATAATCTGCCAAAAAGCAGCTTGCTGAAAAAATCCCTGAAATGGTTTGCTTATGATTGCACAGAACATTACAACCCCGAGTCAAATGAAAACCTACTATAAACGAACTCTTTGATGGTGGATTCGCTGGAATATGGTATTGATATATGATGTACAGTTTATATGGATTATGTATACTGTGCAAGAAATATGGATATCTATTAAGGGTAACATGATCTGTAATTGGTTGGGACAGTTATTGTTTTCAGTGTTTGCTAGGAATAAGATCACAGGGTGAGTACTGCTCAGTTCTGAAATACAGATTATTCCTGTGCTGCCCAAAGCACCAGCAGGCCATTTCTCCAATTAATACAGAAAGGCTATTGAAAATGTAAAATACCTGACATCTATACAGAGTACTTTTAAAGGCAACTTTACTTCTAGGAACAATTTATACATTACATAAACTTGTATTTTTCATCCAAGTATCATTTCGAGAATAGCAAGCCTAAATATTGGAGGCCATAGGGAAACATAATATTACGATAATGTTCTTTGGTGCGGTTTGGAAGGTTTTAGGAAACATTTGGAAGTATTTTTCTCATAAAGTCACTTAACTATTGAAGTGTTATGCTAGCACTCCCTTCTGCATTGTGTATGTTGCAAAGCAGCCTAGTTAAAGGGGACATTCATCCCCTGTATCCTGATTAGAAGTACTTCCAAAGACCAGGAAATTATATGTTATAGGATCCTGGGTTTAGTTTAATTAAAAGGAAAAAAAATATTTCAGGTGTGGTACCCGTTTTCAAACACCCATTTCCAGTTGTGTTTAGCAAGAGGAGATTAGAACTCTTTGTGAAATTTGCATTCTCCAAATAAACACTTGAGAGCTCAGCTAGATTTTTTTTTCTGCTTAAGGAAGCACTAATGAACATGACCAATCCCTTAGAATCCTAAAAAGCCTTGAAAACCTCACAATTCTCAGAAGCCTAACTTTTTTCCCCCATAGTGCAATTCATTCTTTTGAACTTCTACTAAGGCAGAACTTAAGTCAACAATTTCTAAATTTCTGGCAATTGTTATCAGAAGGACTCTTAGAGCTCCAGAAGTTACTTTGTGTCATTGGTGCAGCAGATCTACATGGTCATAATGTTCAATTATAGAGAAAATTACTTCTTTTTTCTGATCTATTAATTAATCCATGTATTCATATCTTGCACAAAAAACACATAAGTTATTTTCACCTGTACTATAAAATATGTATTTTAGTTCATTACCATCTTTCTGAGGAGCTCTTAAATTATCATCATTCCATTTCTGGAGAATGATGGGCACAGAAATTATAACTGCAGAGATTCTTGTAGTCAGTGTTAAAGGACTTCAGAGAATTGAAGACATGAACTCAGAAATAATATATTTAGGGTCAAACTCAGTCTTATTTGATGTCAAAGAGAACTTTGCCTTTCACTTTGCCTGTTTCGCTGCAGGCACATGTTTTGGATGGATTTTGGGGAATAATTTCTGATACACTGACACTGGCTGCCCTGAGAAGCTGTGCCTGCCCCATTTCTGGAAGTGTTCAAGGCCAGGCTGGAGCAGCCTGCTCAGTGGAAGGTGCCTCTGCCCATGACAGGGTGTTGGAACTTGTCTTTGAGTTCCCTTCCAAGCCATTCAGTGATCCTGTGAATGAGAGTTGAAGAGCATTTTTGTTAAAATCTTGGTCCTTTGGGGTGTGGGCTTTAGAGTATGCCTGGTACAGGGACCTTAATGTTAGAAATTTAAGTGTAACACTGAGGGGAAGGTTGAGAGGTCAGTTTGAGCATCCTCCTTAGATTGACCTACAGATATGACATCTTAGGGCATTAAAAATAGGACTGTTGTTGAATTGGAGTTAAATAGATAGGAGAGAAAAGTATAAATGTTAATTAGAAGTGGGAATTTTTGACAGTGTCAGGTGTGGATGTTGGATATTGAGGGATTTCACTCAGAAATTATTTGTAAGAACAGGTGGAAGTTACAATTTGAGGAAAGAGACTTATCCTATTGGCCTTCTTCTCTCTTTACTTTTGGGGTCTCTATTGCTTTCCTCATCTTCCTTCCCCTCTCAGATGGACCAAGTTGAGTCCAAGCCAACTGTCTGTGTTTGGTCTGGATCCAGCCTCTCTTCTCCAGGACCACCTTTGGATCCTGCCTGCTAATCAGGCATCCACTGGAGTGTCAGGGTTGTTGCATTCAGCTAATTTGTTGCTAAAACAGCATTATTTTGGCTATTTTATCAGATCTAAGTCAGACCTTGTGATATCCCTCCCTGGTCTATCTGTTGTCTAGATTACACACCAATGCATCACTCTGGCCAGGAAAGAAGATGTCCTGGTCAGCTTCAGCTCTCTCTCATACTGTTGTTATTTAATATTTGCATGTGCAAACTGCATTCTTGGCCTTTGGTGGGAGTTAAAATTTGACTGGAGGAGGTTCTTGAGCAACCTGTCCAGCTTCATGGGCCTTCCAACATCAGTGTTCCCCAAGTTTCTCCTCTGCCATGGAAAAGAGAAGACAATGATCACACCTCAAATAAAAATTCATATTTCTACATCCTGTAGTTTTCAAGCAGGGAAATCAGTGTAAACCATGCTTATTGTACCCAGGAAAAGGCACATTCTGCTGTGGGAAGACAAGCTGAGCCTCAGACCTTGGATTTTCTTTTGCGATGCCCTTCCCAGTGCTTAATCTTGGCTCTGTTCAGTTTTCTTTCTGTTCTCTCTCTTTGCTCCTAATCCTTGTCCATGCTTATAAGCCCCTAATATTTATATGGCATTATCTGTGTTAGAGATTACTGCTGACAAGTAATCTCTTCCCTCTTCTGAATGAAGAATTACAGCCATTGCTGAAGATCAGAAAGTGAAATTAGATCCCCGAAAGTATGTGACAACTTCAATAAACCCTAATATCAAATTCCCTGAATATTGGGGATCTTCTTTCAAGCTTTTAGGTTGGAACTCTAGTACAGCTTCAGGACACCTGACCACACTCAGCAATATTTTTTTTTTGCTGTAGGGCAAAATGTGACAGTAGTTGCAGAGGAAAAAAAAATTAAAAATGAATATGTCTATTCTCCCAGTTTTGTAATTTTTTTACAATCTTTAGAGAAGTAGCTAAATAGAAATAGCATCAGTTTTACTGCTATCAACTGATTCATAACATTAAAGATAAAAAAGAAAGTATGATTTTATATATAAATAAGTATATACTAATGGAGTTGCTGTTTATTCCAGTTTGGCACCCAAAAATCTGATTTTTTTTTTTTTTTTTTTTTTTTTTTTTTTTTTTTTTACTTTATTTCTTACAGTAGAAGCAGCAATTCCAAAATTCTTGAGTTTTGGAAAAACAACTTTGGCATTTCTACAGTGCTTGGTCAGTAATAGGTGTGCATGGCTTGGAGCAACCTGGTCTAGTGGAAGGTGTCCCTGCCCATGGCAGGAGGGTTGGAATGGGATAATCCTTAAAGTCCCTTCCCACTCAGAGCATTCCATAATTCTATTATTTTTAAACTTTTTAATGGCAATATTAAAAAAAAAAAAAAAAAAAAAAACAGTCCATTTCACTTTCAGAACTCTAACTTTGCACCCAAATGTAGCTACATTTACAGAAGGGCCAATTTTTATTACTTTTAAAAAATTTATTTATTTCTTCCATCCATCCTTGCAGTCTCTTGAGGCGGTTGTGTAATTTGGTGTAACCTAACCCAGCACTCCAGTTCATCTTTCTAATGTGGTTTCTATTCATCGAGCAGTGACATCATGGCCCTTCCATCCTTTTTTTTTGTTGTTGTTTTTAATAAAATGGTGCACAAAGTGACTCTTGGTGCCATGGAAAAGAAACCAATCCCCATAAATTACTTTTCATTAGGGCAAATCAAGTGCAGTGAATAAACATGTACGGAGGAACATGGCAACATATTACAAAAAAGAAATGTGTGTGGGAAAAACACATTTCTGCTGCAGGGAAAAGTACATGGATTTCTTCAGAGCGGGGTTTTTTGGCATAAACAAAAAGAAAATATATAATATATAGATTGTGAGTTAAAAAATCTGTTACTCACAGTAGCAAATATTTAGATTGAAACTCTGAATTTCAGGATATTGAATTTTTATTACACATGAACTTAGTTTAATATTTAACCCATCTTTTTAACTAAACATCTAGACCCAGTATGCAAAAAGGGAAAGTTTTCAAGGCTTACTCTTCATCGAGCCTTCATAAAGTTTTAAGATTGACTGTTCAATGTGTTGGAAAGCCTCAAAAATCTGAATAAATAAAAGAAATTTGAAAACAAGTTGCCATACTAAACTTAGCTATCTAAGTCCTCACTGTTTGTTCTGAACTTTCAGTGTTTAATTATATATGAGTTATGCATAAAAGTAAAACATTTTCCATGTTTTTTTAAATATGAGAGACAGTACCTTTTGGAATCTGTTGAAATCGTTAATATTTGTAAGCTTTGATGATAATTCTTTTTCTAGACACTTTCACATGTGCAAGAGTTCATTACAACAAGTTAGTAATAATGACAAAATGCTCCTCCCATATTTAAAACAGAATGTTGTGGCATTTTTCTTGCATGAGTGTTGTGTTTTGTAACTAAGATTGAGAAAAATTGTGTGTCCTTCTCGAAAATGAAATTCCACTTCTCTGCTGTGGTAGCTCTCTAGGTGGTTTTATAGAATCGTGGAGTAGTTTCGGTTAGAAAGGACTTTAAAGATAATTTCATTCCACCCCCTGCCGTGGGCAAGGAAACCTTCCACTATCTCAGGTTGCTCCTGTCCCACCTGTCCTTGGACACTTCCAGTGATCCAGGGGCAGCCACAGCTTCTCTGGGCACCCTGTGTAGTGTTTCACCACCTTTATGATTAAAAAAAAAAAAAAAAAAAAAAAAAATTAAAACATTCTTTCTTACAGCTAGTCTTTCAAGCCTGTGTCTGCCCCTGTTCCAGCCTTGTTTCTCCATAACCATCATGGTCATGTAGAACCATCATGTCTTGATGTTTTAAATGACTGAGATCTGGGCAAGTACTGGATGGAGAGATACCTCTGGAAGGTGGCAGAAAAGAAGAATTAATGTGAGTCTGGAGGAGCAAATATGTGCTGGAGAAAATGTAAACACAAAAAGTGCACTAACTAGATGCCGTCTTTTCCCAGCATGCTTCTGGGAAATGCACAAGAACAGGTTTAGATGACTTTGTGTTGTTATTAGTTTATTTTCAGGTCATTTATTTAAGTGTCATAAAGAACATTAGCTGGTGGTTAGGGACTCCAATATCCATTATATCATTCCAATCATGTGGACAAGTTTATACTACACATGATTTACAATGGTCTTTCTGCTGTAGAAATTTTCTCCTCAGGTATAAGGTTTTATTCGTGGTTGTATTTAGCAAAATCCAAGTGGCTGAGCACAGAGACGTCTTCCAATCAAAGTCCAAAAATTAATGCCTTTCCACGAACACCATGGATTGCAGCAAGAGCTGTTTATGGCTCTCTGCCTACATCTTTTATCATGTCTCCACTGTTGTTAGTAAAATATACAGAACTACTTTATGCCAAAACAATGGAAGTTAATGCAGATAACTTGTTCCAAAGTTAACCATCAAATAAATCTCTCTCTCTCTCTTTTTTTTTTCAAACTGTTAAGTGAAATGGTGTTCTAAAACTTTTAAAAATTGTCAAGATGATGAATACTGTGTGTGTAATACAAGTAAATACCATGGAATTGATTGCACACACATGTCTTAAATAAAAGATATTAAAGAGTATATTCCAGAGAGAAATCGGTGGAGTTTTATCTAATATTATTAGGAATTCTGCAATGACAGATCAGATTTATAAGGGTTGAAAACTAAGGAGGAAACCTGTTTAGAAACAGAAATGGTGCAGTGAGTGGATGGCTGGCCAGGAGATTAAAGACAGGCAGGGGGATAGAGCCTGCCTAGGTAGCCTGAGCTCTCACACCTCAAGCAATTTGTCTTAACAGCAGTAATTTTTCAAAATATCTTAGTTAAATTTGGGTTGGTAAATCAGTCCTTTCAATGCAGTCACAACTTGGTAGTTTATGAAAAATCTCTAACCTGTTTCTGCTTCAGCTTTTCCCATGTGTAAATATTTAAAAGTACATCCTGACAGGGCTGTGTTTGTACTTCAGAGGAGCCACCAGCAGCCAGTGTTAGGTCTGTGACCAAGGCTGGGGGAATTGGGATTGTGCAGCCTGGAGAAGGGAAGGCTCCAGGGAAACCTCAGAGTCCCTTCCAGTGCCTGAAGGGCCTGCAGGAGAACTGGAGAGGGACTTTGAACAAGGGCTGGAGGGACAGGATGAGGGGGAATGGCTTCAGCTGGCAGAGGACAGTTAGATGGGGTATTGGAAGGAATTGTTCCCTGTGGCGGTGGAGAGGCCCTGGCACAGGGTGCCCAGAGAAGCTGTGGCTCCCCCATCCCTGGAAGTGTCCAAGGCAATGTTGGACAAGCTTGGAGAAGCCTGGGGTAGGGGAAGGTGTCCCTGCCTGTGACAGGGGCCTTGGAACAAGATGGTTTTTCAGGTCCCCTTCCAACCCAAACCATTCCTTGACTGTAGGATTCTGTGTATGGAATTCAGCCATACCAAATTTGTACTTCTAAACTGAGGGAATCTGTTGCTGTTTCTTGGGAGAAGAAGTCAATCCCCACCCAGCTCCATTCTCCTTTCAGATAGTTGTAAAGAACAAGAAGGCCTCTACAACTAGGATAAAGGATTGCTGCCAATCTTAGAAGTAATACTGGCAAAAATTCTAAAACTTTCCTGGCAGAGTTGACCTCTTTCTTCCAGAGGTGTTTGCATTATTTTATTTTAGCAGGTAAATAGTTTTATTTTCCCTGTTGATGCATGTGTCATTAGGGAATGCATTGTTTTATTTCACAGGTGTCACATTCACTAAAATAAAGTGTATCTTCCTGAATTCATATTGTCATTTAGATGGATGGAAAATATCAACCATATTTTACCTTCTAATGTGCTATTACTTAATTAGTTTTTAGGTGAAACTTTAATCCAGCATAAACACAATACAGATTTTTTTTGTTGTTTGTTTGTTCTTTTTCCTCCCAGGTTCATGCCAGAGCATAAACTTGCCCGTTTGGAAAAGGTAATTGGTGTTAAAAGGAATGGAGATGCTTATCAGTTGGCGGGGCTGCCTGGCCAGCAGGAGAGCAGGGCTGTAATGAAAACCAGTGATGCACATCCTGAGTCTGGACTTTGTGAGCCCCAGCCTGGACTCTGCACCACACAGCACGAGGGGCTGCCCTGCCCACCAGCAGTCCCAGTCCAGGCTGAAGCACCAGAAAGTACAAATCCTTGTCAAGAGGAAGATAAGCAATGTCTGACTTTTAACCTCTCTAATATCTTGAGTGGACTGGACTATCAGCAAAGACCTCTGCACATTGCCTGGCCTCACAGGTGGTAA
>NC_071536.1:35369036-35381536 GCF_026979565.1 Vidua chalybeata | reverse complement strand
GTTTTAATGTAGAATATCATGAAGAAATGAGTGCATGGAAGATAGGCTGTGCTGTACCAATATGTGGCTGCCCAACGTGAGGTCCTGGTCCTCTTCACTCAGGAGCAAGTGCTTGGGGACAAGAAGTAAGTGTTGTGCCTTCTGTGATGGGGCAGCTCTTCATCAGTGAGCCAAGCAGGAGTGCTTTGCTGCGAGGGAGAGGGGCCTGGAAAGGGATTTTGAATTTATTTAATACATATATTTATAATAGTAGATAATGTATGTATAACATTATATATATATATATATATATATATGTATATATATATGTATTAAAAACATGTATATTGACTAGTAAGTAACTTGTTCCTTTTGGCAGCACAATACAAGATTTGTACAGTCACTGTTTGAACTCTCAATCGAAAACTATTTCCTATAGAGACACTTGAGAATATAGTGACTTGTGTTTTCCTCATGCTGTTGAATATTTTGGACCAAATCTTATTCCTTCAAGATGCAGGTGTGGCAAGACAGCAAAACAAGAAAGAAATCCATCTAGAAATCACATTTGAGTACCAGAGATGCCATTAGGCTCAACAGGCATCCTCAACATTGTGAACAGCCTGCAGAGAACAAGTAGGTGGTGAATAAATAAGGCAGACTGAAGACAAAGGCTTAAAATACAAGTGTTTGTACAGTGTTAACTAGAAGTTACCAGATAGGATAAAAAGCCCAAAGGATGTAAAATAACAAATTCAAAATGGGACCTTTTTATCAGTGTCTAAGGAAAGCCATCCGGTACTCGCAAGGAAAACAGCACTCACCAGAGCAGCGGCACTGATGGCACGTGGTGGATGAACTCTGCCATGCACATGCGGAGACATTCATGTAGAAATTGACACCTTTTCCTCTTGCACATGTGAAAATAGTCTAACTTCACATTTATGCAAGCTGGGGTTAAGTTTGGGAGCAGATACTAGAGTCACAGGATGATTTAGGTTGGAAGAGACCTCTTGGGGATCATCGTGTCCAACCATTCCCTCAGTGCTGCCTAGCCCACCACTAACCCATGTCCCCTGGTGCTAGATCCACATGGCTTTTAAATCCCTCCAGGGATGGTGACTCAAACAAATAACAAATAAGAAAGTGAATGAAATAATTTGAGAAGTTCAGCCTTAAATGGAAAGACAGCTTGAAAGTGTTCATTCAGTGATGCCTAATCTTGAAATGTCTTCCTGCATCAAGGGAATTTGAGGCACTGAGCCCTTCCAGTGGAAGATGTGTTATTCCTTGATCACTGTTTTTAAGAGCTTGTAGAGAAGTCCAGCACGTGCTGAAGGTGTGGAAGTTCTGCTATAGTGGAAATTTCAGCATCAATTTCTCCCTCTTTCTTACAGCATGTTTTCTCAAAGGGCTATACTATAGGCAGCTTATAGTCCAGAGGACCAAGCATCTCTAATTTTGATACTGGCAAAAAAAAGATGCTCTGTGTTACCTTTGCATTCTTCACCTGAGAAGCCAGATAGAATTTTGAGTAGTTTATTGTGTTCAGAGTATAGGCAGAGCCTCAAGGGCTTGTGAGGATCTCTTAATTTCCTTCCTACCTGCTCTTTGGTTGAGTTGTGGGTAACTAGAGACTCAGAAATACCATCTTGTAGTCACAAACTGAACAAAAAACTACAGTTTTGAAAATTTTAAGACAATCACTTCATGCTGAGATAGAATGGCAGGAATTAAGTGAAGGCTGTGATATTCACCTGTGAGGCACTGAGACACCACAAGAGGAAATGGCCTCAAGTTGTGCCAGGGAGGATTTATGTTGGATATTAGGAAGAAAATTCCTCACCCAAAGGGATGTCAAGCTCTGGCAGAGGTTGCCCAGAGCAGTGGTGGAGTCCCCATCCCTGGAAGGATTTAAAAGCTGTGGGTGTGACCCTTGGGGACATGGGTTAGTGATGACTTTGACAGTGCTGGGGGAACAGTTGGACTCAATGACTTTTGAGGGTTTTTCAGACCTAAATGATTCTGTGAATCTCTGACCTTTTAGCTTTGCAAAAAGATTGTGTGTTTGCCCATCTTACAGAAAGATCCACAGAGGACAGTGAAGGTGTTTGAGTGTTTTTTTCCTCCCCTGGTTTCAATTGCCTGGGTTCCTGATTAATTGTTGAAGCAACATTTGCTCCAGTGGCATCAGCAGTGTACGAAAGGAGAGGGGAACTATCTCAGAAATATAAAGAGCTGAGATATTTTGTGATCTCTTCCCACTCAAATATATCCTTCAAATCTCATTCCCTCAGTTGAGGGAAATAATTTCAGTTACCCTGGTCACAGTAGAAAGCAGCCCTCTTTTTTGAATGTCTTTTTTCATTAATGTAGATATGTTTCTGAGATGAGAAACGATGTTTCTTCTAATTATGGTTACATGTAGTTAATTTCCTTTTTTTTAAAAGCTCAGTGTGAAAAGCAGTTTCCTTTAAAAAGGGAGGGGGGAAGAAAAAAGTGATACAGCTGATGTTCCTGTTGCCTTAGCAACAGATTTATTTATTAGGGTCTGAAATGACATGAGTTAATATACCACATACCTGCTGATCGGCAAACTCTCCTATTTCAGCTCCAGTTGACAATTAAGTCCTGGACAGCTACAGCCAGGGGTTAATGTTACTCATTAGGAGAACTAGGTCATTACTGGGAAATCAAGGCACTTAAGGCAGCATGGATAAAATACAAAATTCAACATCTCAAGGAGTGAGGGTTTTTATGTTAATTAACCTTATTTTCCTTTCATTAAAAAAAAAATCTTTCATATATGCATATGACAGTGGATCAATTAATTGGGAAAGGAAAAATAAAAAAGAAGTAAGCTGTAGTTTACTTTCCTCTCCTAGTTGTCTTCATTTCCTTTGGAAGGGTTTCATTATTTTATGGAAAATTCTTATGTCTATATGATGAGTAAAAAGGGTATTAAAATTAAGAAGGGAATCATCATGGAAATCAGCTTTACCACAAGGGAATGAGCAAATAAAAGCCTTGGAAATGAAAATAAATAAGCTTTGCTAATACCTCACCTAAGGAGCAGAATATAAGCCCATCAGAGCTTGGAGATATTTAGAGGTACTTCTTTGCTTCTTTATTAAGCAGTTACATAGTTATTTGACCTTCAGAAACCGAAACTTTAGAGAACTAATTCGAGTTGTTGGCAAATATTCTATTTACAGGAAGCTGATCAGTGGCATAGCCAACAGTAACTACTGTAGTTAGTAATTGGCTTCTGATTTCCAGGAAAATTAAATATATTCTCTTAAAGTTTTATTAAGGTATCTGAGGGGGAGTTTTAACTTGATAAGTCATAAGTGATTTAATAAGGCTCTCCTGAAAGCCTTTATTTACTAACTTTTAGCAGGCTTCATTCTGATACTGGAGAACTTAATAGGCTGAAAAAGAATTATATTAAAATGAAACTTATTTTTTTACTCACTGCTTCCCCAAATACGCTTGGTTCTTTCACTTCTACTAAGCACTCTACTTTCTTTTCTGTATTTAAGCTCTGTGGCCCAATTCTGCTTCTTATTGTGTTTAGACCAATTTGGTGTAAAACCTTTTTCCTTTCCTGTGAAGTCAAGGTTGAAACAGCAACTTACCTTGCCTGCACATTATGCACCACTGTATCAGGTGGGAAGAGCCTTGTTCCCTGTAACAAAAGCAAGATTAAAGCCCCATGAGTATTTTTGCATCTGCATGGGATGGTTTTACACTCTGATGCACTTATTTTCTTAAATATATTAAAAATGCTGAAAAATATCAAGATTCTGCCGGAAATATCACACAGAGGAACTTTTCTTCAAGTCCAGGTTGGATTGGGTTTGGAGCAACATGGTCTTGTGGAAGGTGTCTCTGCCCATGGCAGGGGTGATGGGACAAGATGAGCTTTAAAGTCCCTTCCCACCCAAACCATTCCATGATTCTGTGATGTTGTGATTCCCTCTGTCCTATCCAGATGCTCACAAAGCAGCCACTTCAGTGCTATCCTCCAGAGCCTGTTACAATAAACGCTTTGCCACGGTTGGAAAACTGATTTTGAGTTAATGTAAGACTACAACTGCATCACCTGGACAGTTGAAGAATATTTAGGCTTGGAACAGATGCATCACAGATTGCCCTAACAGCTCCAGTGAGCTTGGCTCTCCCTTTTCCCAGGATGGGAAATTCATTTTATGGTGGATTTTTTTTTCCTCCTGTATAGTTGTGAAACTGAAGTCTTTGAGCAGAAGCACATGTGAACAGTGGGATTGAGGAGTCCTCTCAAGGCTTTTCCACCTACGCCTCTCAAAGCAATCCTTTTCTACTCCATTCACCCAATCTGGTTTTGGCCTTTCAAACTTCATCCTTCTGTCTTTCCCAGGCTCAGTTCCCTGGGCATCTCCTCACACACAGTCTTGTGCAGCAAATTTGCATCTTGCTCTTCTCTAGTTCCTCAGCCTCTCTCTGTCTCCATCCCTGTGTCTGCAAAGAAGCTTCCACAACATCTCCAAGATAACAGTTTGCAGTTTTACTAGGTGATGTTGTGTTTGTGCTTTTTCTTCATCTTGTTCTTCATATGTTCAGGAAAACTTTGGATGGGATTTTTCTACAAGATTATAGTCCAAGTCTCAGTTTTGGGAAGCATCATAGGCAAGGACAGAAGAGGTTTTGTAATACAAAGTCCCCAGCAAACTTAGCAGATGGTGTCACCAGCCCTCTTTGTAAGTCACAGCACCCTGAACCAAAGTATGGGAATAACCTTCAAGAGACAAAAATCAAATATTTCATAAGTGAGTGAACTAATATTCCTCCTTATTTTCGCCAGTAATAGGAGGGTTGTGTTTCTTCCATCAAAGCTGTTTTTAATTAGTTTCCTCTTCTTACCACCCTACAACTGTTCAAGTCTCTCTGCCTTCTTCTCTTCCCTGCTCTCCTTTTTTCCATATTTTCATGCTTT
The DNA here is from genome assembly GCF_026979565.1 of Vidua chalybeata. Taxonomy (NCBI): domain Eukaryota; kingdom Metazoa; phylum Chordata; class Aves; order Passeriformes; family Viduidae; genus Vidua; species Vidua chalybeata. The sequence goes on along the minus strand of NC_071536.1, from coordinate 35,376,582 downwards.
TTCCCCCCCGGCCCTGTGTCCTCTAATTGCTGTTTTTTCTCGGCTGTGTTTGTGCAAACCTGACTCAATGCACTGAGTTGATTCCTCATTCTGAAAGCAGTGAGATTTGGAGTTACTTTAATCTTGTTGAATAATGAGTTTCAAGCCTTGGTGCCAAGAAAGTTCCTGGTTGGAAGCTTCTTCCTTGGAGATCCCAAAAGGATGAGTTATCTCGGGTACCTGAGCTAATTCCTCTCAGGGTATTACTCAGTAAAGAGCAGGATGTACTTTTTGACCCAAGCAGGGCATCTGGTAGAGTTTTAAGTAGTTGTAGCTTGCTTGTGTGAATCCATCTTGGAAATCAGAGAGGGTCCTGTATGGTGGGATCACCATTCCCAGGAAAATCTGTAGTAATGTAGTTTTTATGCAGTATTTTATTTATAAATTTATATTTATGTAAATTTTCTGTTCTTTCGAGGAAATAGTTTAGTAGACTGTTATCCACTTATTATCATATTCGTAACCATCTTATGATTGCCATGACATGACTTTTTACAGTATTTTATAATTTTTTTTACAGTATTTTATAGAATTGCAGTAGGATATGGTGTGTATGGTCATCAGGGCTGTCAGGGTCACTCAGATATTTTATGACCTCCCCACAACAGGAAAACCTTTTGTTCTGTTACCTTTGGAGCACTAAAGGAAGTAAATTTTATTTTATTTTTTAAATAAACTCTTTGGGGTAGTCCGTAGCACTTACAGGGTTTTGTTGCAAATTGAAATAAAAGTTGTTTTTTTGTTTTTTTTTTTTTTTTTTAATCTGAATCCTCTACTTGGAAACAGCCAGACTGGCCAAGCTGGAGTAAAAGAAATGAAAGGCGCTGGAATGAAAGTGCATTGATTTTTACACCAAGGTAACTGAGACCAAATGATGGTCTTTGTCTTCAAAGCTTAATCTCCCTTTAGGAAATAAGCAAGAGGCTCCCTGACTGATGCTGATCCTGAGATTTCTTTGGTTAGGGGACATGCAATATTTTATTTTGAGTTTTTTCTTCATGAGTTGTGAGGGGAGAAGAAGAATCTAAACAATAAACTCCCAAGGTTCTTTCTTGTTTCTTTTTTTATGAATCTCTTGTAGATAACAGGAGATAGGAGAAAATGCTTTTCCAGCGTAAAGCAAAATGCCACCCATTTTTCTCAGGCCAGCAATTTGAACAAATCAGAGGGTAAAATACACACTCCTCACTGTAAATACGTCATGGCTCTAATAGAAAATAAAACACTGTATTTGCCAGTACTGTTTGGCTGCTTTTTGCCTCTCCAGTGCCATTTTTTAATTCCTTGGCTTGCAGAGGTGTTCTGAAAGCACGGGCAAGGATCGGGACCTTTTTTTCTTTGTAGGACCTACAAATTGCCAGCTAAAATTTATTCTGTAGGGTTCTTTTTCATGCAGAAATATTTTCTTCTACTTGACTCCATTTGCTGTGAACTGAGGGGGTATTAAATATTGTGGTAACTTTTGATGCTGATGATGCCAGACAATGTTTAGAGGCACAATTACAGCAAAGACATTTTGTAGAGCAGATCAGCTGAAAAAGAAAACTCACTGGACTTAACCACATATTTACAGTCCACCTCAGCCTCATCTTGGAAATGTAAAAAGATAGAAAAATACTGTGATAAATTGAATAAATGGAAAACAATTAACTTTTCCTTCATGTTTGCATTTTCATAGTTTTTTTTTTCCCCCTGTTTCTTTTCTAATTGTGCTTTCCTGGCAGTCACATTTCCTTTTTTGCATTTATCATGAACACTGTTACCAGAATTTGGTATTAGAATTTTAATTTTTTTTTGTCCCCTTCTTTTCCTCTCGTAATCTTAACATAGAAAATGTACATTAAAGTCATTTGATTTAGGAAAGTCTTCTGTCCTCTGTGAAAATAATTACTGGAATGTATTACATTTCATGTATTGAATAGGCTTGTAATATGAGTCCTCTTCTTTAAGAAGAATATTATTCTCCTAAAGTATTTACTGACTGTGATTTTTCACCATACTTCTGTAAATGAAAGCTCCTCTAAGACCATATCTTGCAGATGGGGAAACCTGGGCAGAGCTGTCTTGTGGGAAATCAGTGTCAGGAAAAGACCAAAATTCTGCAATTCTGTAATTCTGTGTTTTGAAGGCGAGGTTTATCTTTTATGGCCACACTTCTACTTTCTAACATTATTTGATTATAATAAACCTGTATTCAAATTTTTCTGAGCTCAAGATTTAATGTGAAATATCAAAGTGTAATACAGTGCATAGTAAAATGGAGGGAAAAAAAATTCCTGATATTGTTCTTTAGAATCAGTTGGATGAGGTGGAGCCTCGGTTTTAGTTCTTTAGTGTGTGTGTAGGTCTTCCATTTACACTGTATTTATCCTTCTCCTCCCGTGTTTGGATATGCCATACTTTTTTAGTTTTCACCATATTTTTTTTCTCTTCTTGTGTTTTCCTTACTCTTGGATTTGCTTTGCCCTGTACCTCTGCCTTGTTTGATGCCAGACTTGCTCTTCATTACTTCACTTTCCCAAAACAAAAGGGTCAATGTCATCCACGTCAAGGTCTGTGTCTTGGAAACCTCATTTCCTTTATTTTTAATTATTGATTCTGTGCTCATGGACTTGCCCAGCCCCTCACACATTCCCTGTGCTCTGCTCCAGCCATGCTGGCTGATGTCCCCTGTCCCCTTCTTTTCTCCCAGGATGTTTCTTGGCTCACCAGTCCTTGATCTCCACGATTGCTGCCCAGCTTCATCAATAATGAGTGATTCTTCAGTGGCCTGTTTTATCAGCTGTTTTCTAGCATTCACTGTAGTCAGGCAGAAATCCATATTTTACCTCTTGCTATACGTCCTAACAAATTTTTAAAAATATAAATGAAAGTGCTGCTTCAACTTCTGAGGATTTTGTGCCATTTCCCACCTTTGCCCTCCTTATGTGAAGGTGATTTTGGGGAATGGGGAGGCAGAAGGAGCTGCAGCCAGTGGGAGCTCCTTGGATTTAAGGCACTGTACAAAGTGAAATACAAATTGTGCCTGCACAATTTGGGATTCTCTCCCACTGAAAATCTCCCATGCTAAATGTTCTAAGATTAAAATCAACCCTTTTAATATTGCTTTTGTAACCCTTTCAGAATGTGTAGCACCTTAATGGTGGGACTCAATGGTCTTCACAGTCCTTTCCAGCCCAAATGATTCTGTCATTCACAGAGATGTCACCACAGGGCTGTGGCTTTCACAAGCATTACATGGTATTTATGGAATATTTTCTCAAATATTAAGACTTTTTCCCCTGGTTTTGCACTTTTTTTTTTTTTTTAACTGATAAATGCATTAATCCCAGCTTTTGATATATATTTTTAATAAGCTGCATTTACTTTCCCTCTTTGAACAAGTCCTTCTGCTTTTCCACAACTCTTCCGCTTCCTAATTGCATTGCTAGATGTGCCTTCCTCCAAATCCTAAATAACTGATTATCACCTTGTAGGATAAGTTTGCATATACTTAAAAAATTAAACTAAAGTCAGAGAAGACCATATGGGTCTCTTACTGAATTTCACCCAAATTCAAGAGATGAATATTCATTTAATAATGTAAAGGGCCAATTTCTGCTGTTTATTTTTTTTTCTTTTTTTTAATAATGCATTTCACATCACTGGTTAGGGATGTGGGTGAGAATAACTCCAGTTTAGGTGATCTCCATGTACTCTGCTTCCACTCCCAGCAATGGGTATGGCTCAAGGGCTCAGGCTGAATTCCCAAAATCCCTGAAGAGCAGAAGGGTGTTTTGGAGAATGTTGCCTTTGATTGTATAGAGGAGCATCATCATAGTGCTCTGACGTTGCTTTTTAAAATTACTTGAGGCTGAAAAGTGGGATATCAAGTCATCAATTAATCCTGACAGCATCCTTCAGTGGTGAAAAAATAATATTGTCACACCCATTTTATGGGCAGAAAATCTGAGGCAGAGATAATAATGGAGGCTCATTAGTGGTGGTGCTGCTCCCACCACACTCCCATTCCCTGTTCAAGGACACTTCTCAAAGTTTTATATCAGATAACAAAGGGAAGTCACTAAATCAGGATGAACCCTGGGCCACATCCCCCTAGCTAGATCACTAAACCTCAACCAGTTCCTAAGAGAGGCTTCAGATGTCTCTCTTAAATTGTGGGTTAGAGTCAATAATAAAAAATCCTGGGTAACAATGAGAGCTGTGTAGTATTTGAATATGGAGATTGAATGTTTCCAAGGCAGGGCTCTCAAATCTGAGCACAGGTGTGGTGTCTATGCCTGCTTTGTGTCATTCCAGCTATTGTTTGGTCATTCTGATGTTTTCATGTTCTTAGGATGAAATTTAGAGCATCTTCATACCATGCCTACTTCTTATTTTTCCTTTACCAGATGCATATCAAATCAAGTGAAAATACAAAAGCATTTCAAATACCTCAACTAAACAACAAAGCCAGACCCTGGAGTCACATTATATTGATTTTTCCCCAAACATAATATCTTAAAAGAAAAGTTTGCATTTTAATATCAGGCTTTTATATGGTTTTGCAGTTCTTCTTCAGGAAATGGAGTATATATAATTAATACTGTTTAATAAAGCTCAAAAATGCAACAGATGCAGCCAAAAGTGCACATCATTTTGAGCAGATCTTTACAGAACAGACATTCCATATTGTGTTCATCTTTTTCCACGATCACTGCTATGGCAATCTGGTGTGTTTAGCAGTTGTTGCTGAGTAAGGCAGACTGGATTGTATATGATTTTTTCCATGTCAGCCAAGAAACAGAGCTCTCTCCTTTTTGATGCAGCAAAGAGGTGGTCTTGTACTATTTATTTGTTTCTACCAGGAGCAGCTAATACCTAAAGTATTCTGCAAGAATAATAATACACTGCAGCCTGTAGGTGCACGGGCCAGGAGGTTTCTGGAGGTCTTAACTGCAAATAAAATGCATGTGGTGTGGAGAAGTCACAGGAACTTATAAAGTCACTTAAGATGAGTGAGCTCCCAAACAGAAAAGCTGCAAGATTTCCAAAATTTGTCATTAAAATCTGGGAGTGTCACCTAAAAGGGAAACATTTTATACTGGGGGATGGAAGGAGGATCACCTACAGCAGAAAACCTGCAAGAGAGGCTCCAGTGCAGAGGAAACGTTTCCCCTTTCAGCATTCCTTCTGGGTGCCAAATTTTCCTTCTGTTCTTCCCCACCTATTAAACAAAGCTGCAACTTCCAATTCCTATCAGTTTTCCTAAATATGTGCAGCTTATGTGGCTTCGCCGAGCTGTAAGGCTCCGTGTTCTCCTGCCAGCTCCTTGACAATGTGGCTCCAACAGCATCCTCCACTTTTGGCTGCCTCTGGGACCCCTGGTCTCTTCTGGAAAGCGAGAGGGAAAGCATATCCTTTGCTGGAAGGACTTTTTGTGACTGCAAAGCTGATAGCAGGGCTGTGAAGAGCTTGGAAAGATCCCTGTCAGCGTCGTGGCTGTCGAGTCTGTCGGCTCCACGCGCGCGGGGATGCGCCGGTCCGCCGGGATGAGCTGAGCCGGGGCGGGCTCGTGGCATCGCTCACAAAGCACACACAAAAGCCTGTCCAGGGGAAACTGAGGCTCAGGGGAAATTCTGTCATGAGTTACACCAACTCCCAGCATCGTAGAAGTTTTCCTTGCAAGCAATTCATAACAGGGATGTTCTCTTCCAGCTAAATCCAAATCCATGTGATCTCGTGTTGGCTCTTTGAGCTGGGCATTTGGAGGGAATTGAATACTGGCAAAAGTTTCTGCACAGAAGTTACCTACCAGAAACAGGTGGCTCTTTTAAGCATGAGGATGCAGCAAACTAATAGTCAAAGATCTGAGATCTTTGCAACTGGGAAAAATCCACCCTCCAAACCAGTGCTTGGGTTGCTGGAATTGCCGTGAAAACTCCTGGTTCACAGATGTGAAACAAATGACAAGGTTTATGCAGTTGCATTCCTCCTTATTATTGGGAACAAAACAAATTGGGGGGATGGAGGACTTCTTAAAACGAATATTGTGTGGCTTTATTTTAAGAAAATGTGACTAATTCTGAAAAGTTCACAATTCCTGGAGGTTTCTCAGCCTAGGGAAGTCACATTAATTATAAGATTAATTTATTTTAATTCCCTAAACCAAAAATATTGACTGAATGAGAAATTAACACGTGTAGAGCTGCAGATGTCATTTGGCTTCAGATTTCCTGAATGATATAATTATTAATTTTTCTACTAGTGTGACAGACCTACAGATTTCATTCTACAAAATTACTCTGTGAAGAAAGACACTAGGACAGCTGAGATATAGATTTTTTTCCTTAATACAGGAAGGAAAACGGTGGAATTTTCCAAATAATAAATATAACCAAAATATTTTAAAGGCATATGGTGCACATCTGTTGAAATACAATAATTTAGGGCAGAGTAATTAAATGCAAGATATAATATTCACCTTAGAGTGAGGAAATTATCTCATTCCATTTTTAATATAACTTAAGGAATTTGGGAATTTTAAATCATTTGTGGTATCTTATGAACCTTTCATTCTGTGCTAGTAAAGAAGATAGGTTGGAAAATTGGGGGGTTAATTTATTTTTACATAACCTGTGTTTCATGTCATTGAGCGTCAGACCCATACAAACCTTTAATATTATCTTCAACTGAAAGTATAAGTAACTACAAGTTTCTTATATTCTGTTTTAATTTACAGTTAACTCCTTAAAAATCTAAGGTAGAAAATGCCTTGTGGTAGTTTATTCCTTTCTTTACCTAAAGCACTGAATGGATCAAAAGCTATTAATGAGTATAGCATGAATTCCTACAATTCCCATTTGAGAAATCCTGTAGGTTTAGGAGAAGTTTTTGTTTAACCTATTTCTCCTGAAAAAAAAAATTAATGGAAGTCATATACATATTTTTTGGATAGGGAAAAAAAAAACAAACCCTTTTTTTTTCCTACCTATTTTATAAACTGATTTTGCCTTCAGGTAGGTGCTCAGTCCTTCTCACTTTCAAAGCTGATCATTTGAAGAGTAAATGCATTGTTTGAGGACAGGGAAGAGATAGAGAAGAATCTGATGAAACTGAGTTTTGACCCCAAGTGCTGCATTGAGGAAAATGTTCAGCCATGCAGGAGAAGCAAAGAGGGAAATTATTTGAATAAATTTAGTCCCCAAAAGTACAATTTTAGAGGAATAGTGTTCTGATAAATAAAAAACCTCCCAAAATTTCACAACTAAATGTAGACAATGCTGAGATAAATTCTGTTTGTTTTAAGGGAACATGACAAAGATCCTGAAACTTTCTTTAAAGTCCTGATGAAGCTGAAAGAGAAAGATCTGCCTTTCCATGTGTCCATCCTCGGAGAGACTTTCAGTGAAATTCCAGGTACCTTTCCTTTTTTTTCTTTACTTTAAGGTTACCATAAAGTAGATACTTCCAGAAGTAGTTTTGATTCTTGTATTTTTTATCTTAAAGAATGTGCTTAAATTTTTCC
>NC_071536.1:35316536-35364036 GCF_026979565.1 Vidua chalybeata | reverse complement strand
GCCACAAATTGTTCAGAAATTTGACAGCAAATACTATAAATTATAGATGTTAATTTTCATTCATTAAAAGTTCTTCAAAGAGCATTTGAAAGAGAGATGAAAAGCATTAACTTGTACTAGTAGTAGGCAGATTCCGATACTTAGAAGTCATGATAGCAAATGCAAATTGAGCATTCTAAACCAAGGCTCTTAAAGCATGTTATTAAGTATTTTCCTTATCAATTTGAGCAGCAGTGTGGGGCTTTAAAAGGACCAGGTATGGGGGTCCCTACTAGTACTGGGCAGATGGACCAGTACTACTCGGTTTTATGCTGCCTCATTTACTTAGTGTTTTGCAATGCTTAATGTGCACAGCTGGCAGCTGAATGCAGGTTTGATACTAACAGTTTAGACATCTTTAGATGTAGCAGATGGAAAATTTTACACAAATAAAGTAGGAGAAAGTGTGCAATTAGGTTTTTATCTGCAGTTACATGATGCATCCTGTGCTTTCGTTTAGAACGTCACCTTGGTGGGTGGTCATCATCTTCCCTTGCACCAAAGCTGTACCTTCTTGACACCACACTTGATGTTGGATTCCTGCCCAAGCACCAAACTTCTGTTATTGTTGAGTGTGAAGGAAATCAGAAGTGCAGCAATCAGCAAAAGACAAAGGCAGATCAGCAGTGTGATTCCAGCAGCCCAGTACATTATGGTTGCATTCCATGCGAGTTAAGTCACGATGGTAAAAGCCTTGGCAGGATTTTTTTTTTCAATAGTTTATTCATGATGTTCATTATTATGAGCTGTAAAGACTACGAGAATTTCATTTTTTAAATGTCTTATGGAATGTATCACTTTCTTAGATCTTGTAGACATGCTGTGGAAACCATAACATAAAATATGAGTTACTTACAATAACTAATTTTAATCCCATCTGCTAAGTATGACAACATTAGCATTTCCACTTAATTAAAAACACCCTTAAAGCAGCAATGTTTTAATCACTCCATTTTATTTACTCTCCTCCGGTGTCACTTATAATTGTAACTTTTTATTTTTTAATAATGAGGGATTTTTTTTTCTCTGTGCATCACACAAAAAAGTGCTGTCGATAATTAGCAGTCTTCTGTTATTACTAGACTCAGGTGTCACAACTGTGTCTCATCCTCATTACAGTAAAAAATTTCACCTATCAGATTCATTATTGCTAGATAATGCGACTGAGAGCCTTAGCAGGCCCTCCAGAAAAGTAATTCAGCCAAGCAAAATTATCAGCTAATTATATTTAGAATCAAAAGCCCAACAACTATTTGCAGATAAATTGTATGAATTGAAGTGAATAGACCTGAATATTAAGATTCATAGATTTAGCAGATGATTTGTTAATTGGAATAAAAAGACCATTTACTAGCCATTTTAACAATAGATCAATCATTACTCTTATTTATTATTTAACTAGTAGTGCTTAAGGATTGAAATGAAGAGTAATTGTATTATTGTTATGATATGATACTTTTCTGGGAAAGGACAGAAATGCATGGAAATTAAAGGATTCCCTGTGCATCCTTACACCAAAGTCTGTGTCAGTGTGAGCTCGGCCCAGTTTGATTTGATCTTTAGGTCTTGACAAATGGAAGGTGTAAGGTTTGTAGAGAAACTTACTACTCATAGTAGGGACTGGTCAGAAAAATACACCCAAACTTTGGTGCAGAAAGGAGTATGCAAATAAGATCATTTGCAAATGAAAGAATTCCAAATTTTTAACTTTCATCCAGCAAACCACAGAGGCATTAATTTCTTATTTTACTAATTCATGATCCTGGTAGAAGTTTTTTGAAAGGGGAAATTTCATACTCAAACGATGACTCAGATCCCATCTTGGCCTGCAGTTTTGTTTTAGGGAGCTGTTCTTTTTTTTTTTTTTCCATGCAGACGATATGATTAAAAAGCAAATATTTTAACATAACTTAGTGATCTGAGCTATTACTGAAATGTCCACAGTTTCACTCTTTTTTTTTTCTCCTAGATTAAAGAAAACTTTAAAAATCTATTTGCTTTGACATATGACACAATATTTAAGAACTGAAATCATCAATTAAATCACACATCAGAAACATTTCCCTTTGGTAAAAAATATAGTGCTAGACGATGTACACTTTGAAATTGTTGTTAATGTTTAAAATGCAATCTGAAGTGCATATGTTATTTAAAAAAAACCCAACATAAATTACAAATTTTAAAAGTTTATGAAAAAAAACAGCAGTCATTTCTTAGCAAAAGCATTTGCAGAGAAATGTGTCTTTGGGGTTTGTGGATATGCATAGTTTTCTAGCATGAAAGCTGAATATGTTATTCTTTATTTTCTTTCTTTTTCCTGTTTAAAATTGAGTAGATCTAAAGGAAACAGAGTCCTTTCAGGGTACCTGTAATAAAGTACCAAACCTGACATTTGCACGAAGGTAGCAAAAGCCTTTGGGTTGTCACTGAAAATAGAAAAGGTGAACATTGACAAGATTTCAGTTGTTTTTTTTTTTTTTATTCTGGGGAATGAGGGAAACTGAAGTTAAAAATAAAATCCTCGTATGGTCAACATGTTGGAGGAAATTCAAAGCCTCTCATAAAATAAACGTATTTTAAGAAGTGTTTTGAATTTCACTGTGTAATTTCTGGCCAACAGAAATTACGGTTGTAACTTTGGAGGGACGTTGTGTCAGATCAATGGTCATTATGTGAAAAAAGTAAACTGAAACCTGGATGCCTTTAACCCATTCAGCAGTTAAAACCTGAAATCCAAGGGAGACAGCTCTGCTACTGGAAAACTTTGCGCCACAGCGGTGCAATTTTGAAATATTTGGGTTTGATGTTACGGGAGATATGTAAAATGTTCCTTGGGAAAAAAAAAGCAAGTACAAAGCGTAGCGCGCTTTGGCAAAGGAATTTCGTCAGCGGTTATTAAAAAAATACAACAGTTTATGTCCCGAAAAATAAAGGAAATTATCCAAAGCATGTGAATAAGCCGAAATATCCCAGCCTGGAGCATGCTGCAAGTTGTTCCTGGGTTATATTTAGCTGTAACCTTTGGAGTCTGGAAGTCTGAAGGGAATATCTGCTGTGCCAGGTGAGGGTGGTGTGTGTGTCTGCAACACGCCCTGGTGTAGCCAACGTGTGCCCCTTGTTTTCCGGCAGCATTATTAAGCAAAGCCGTCCATACTTCACCATGTTGTTACATGTGTCTGTCTGCTGATTATAAAATGTGTTAAACAGTATTTAAAAAACAAAAAAATGCAGAGCTGCGCTTTGATTTATTCAGTGAACAAAACATATGCTCGCTGTTCTGTTCTATGTAATTCATATGATCAATAAAATTTTCTTTAAAAAGAGCAACTTTGGCATTTAGAAGGATTATGCTGCTGAAGAAAAAAAAAAAATGTTTCCCTCTTGCTGCATGCAGGCAACCTCAAGGCTCTTGCACAGAAATAAATTTTTTTCTGACTAATGTCTGTTTTTGTTATTTGTGATTTCTAATCCTTAGGATCGAGGCTGTGCATTGTGGCTGTTACCCGCTGTGTCCCAAAGCCTTGGTGTACCCAGAGATATTCCCAGGTAGCTGCTTTGTTGCCTATTCCTTCTGCTGAAACGTAATAACATGATTCCTGCTAAAATCCAAAGTTTGGGAATAAACTTGAGTGAAAGCAATTGTTTATTTGGCAAGCCAACATGTTAGTGTTAAGGCAAATTTTATGTGTTTTAATACATTAGACGAAGTTTATATTTGCCATCTGTTCTTTTAAGATAACAAAAAAGCAAGTTTTGAAATAGCATTCTTCATTGTTAGCATACACATCCCGAAATGATAGATTTTTTGTTAAAAGGTCACTGATGCTGCAATGGTTTGCAGATTTTTTTTTTTGATACACAGAAGAGGGAAAAAAAGAAAAAAAAAAGCCAGGCCTGAAAATCACACCAAATTATTTAAACAATTTAATACTTAATAATATGCAACTGCAGTACATGCAGTACAGGATACACACTAATGTAGTACCAGTTCTTCGAAAAATCTCATCACTAAATGTATCACATATGCATTGTGTTACATTAGAATAATGTATTTTAATCACCCAAAGGAGATGTCTAAACAGCACAACTACACAGTCTTATTTAGCATTAAACATCCTTGTGAGCTGAGGTAACCTTATAAAATCATGCTTAAATAATGTAAAACACGAGGCGGCACAGAGCAATATGCATTTTTAATTAGTAAAGTGACTAATATCGAGTGTGTGCTTTGAGGTTTTTGTTTCATTAAAAATGTATCTGTTTTTCCTGCAGCTGAATATCTGTATTCTACACCTGAACAGCTTTTAAAAAGGCTTCAGAATTTCTGCAAGAGACCAGATATTGTAAGGAGACATCTCTATAAGGTAGTTGTTTGGAATAGTTTTAGATGATATAATGCCATATTGAAGTACAAAGGGAAAAAAAAACACCCTTAAAAAAACAACATTTAATTAACATACTAATGTTTAAAGGAAACATGCTAGGGAGGGATATTAGTCGTTACACTAACAAGGATTAATTAAACTAGATGCCAGTTGTATTAACCTAGGTCTTATGAAATACGTGCACTTAATGCATGCTACATGTTTTTTTTAATTTACTGTTTTCTAAAATGACTGTCCTTTACATTTGGACCCAAGAGGCTTATAAAAATGAACCTGGATTAATGCAACTCATTAGTTTAAAAGGAAAATAAAAGAAAGATCCTACAATTATACTAATGAGGATAAGCCTAACTTCCTATCCTAATTTAATCTTCAAAAAAATGCAGGTGACAGGTATCAGGTAAGATTTCTTTGGCTTCTGGAATGATTTGAGTGATTTTCATAATTACAATTATTTTAATTCTTTGTTTTATAAGGTGTGTTGAGCATTAAAGGTTATTGGGAGCATAATTTATTGGTATTTATTGTGTCCCCTTCTTTGCAGTTATTTCTGTAGAGAAAGTCTAAGTTCAGTGGCAAACTCTCCATTCAGGTTTTGCTCAAGTGTTTGATGCTAGGCCAACTTTCATGGTTTTAAATGGTGTATTTACACTGATGGGAGTCACGCTTTTCTTTTTTTTTTTTTAATTGGAATGTAGATGAAGCACTAAATTTTACATTATTCCAGCGAAGAGCAGTTACTACACGATGCTGCTTTCAGAAGAACAACTGCGGTTTTTTGCATACTGCTTCGTACATTTACAGCGGAATTTGACTTTTGCTGTCCTGGCTCTGCCGTGGGCAGGTTGGAGGCACATCACCCCTGCACGACAGAGGTGTTTCAGCTCATGAAAACCCCTGAATTCAGCTGAAAGTCCTTAAAGGCTTGGGGGTGCATGGAAATGCTCCTCGTGTTAACCCGTGCGACACAAATGCGGTTCTTGGAGCGTTCCCTTCTCTGTCCAGCCTCACTGTTAATGAGCAGGTAGAGTAATCTCCTCCTTAATTTGGAATCTCATGCTGCCAACAGACCCAGCCTCATGCCTCAATGTCCCTCCCTCCGTCTGGGGACCAGAAAGTGCTGGGTCTCATCTGCCTCTCTCCCCCTTCCTGCACACACATAGCAAGAGCAGCAAGGACTTAGCCCACGCCTTGACTTTTTCTGTGACCTAAAAATAGGCATTTACATAATGATACATCAAAGATGATGTTGTTTTTGCAGGAAACAGTTAAACCTCATGGAAAAAAAGAAAAAAAAAAAAAAAAAGGAGAGAACCAAAAATGCAATTTAACACCCAATTTCAAGCTCATTATCTTTCATTGTCTATTAACTTGGCAATGGTTCAGAAGGTAGCTCATAATAGTTTAAAATGCTGACTGAACACTTCCAGTGTTCAGCATTACTTCTTGAGTCAATAGTATCGTAGAGTTAGGCATGGGGGCTTCAAAGGGAAAGCAGTCCTTAAATGTTTACCTTGGCATTTGCTTCAAGCTCTGCTAATGGTTGCATTCACATGGATCTTCTCCCACATGGATCCCAGCTCCTGAACACAGAGCCAAGGCATGCAAAAAATACTGATATGAAATAGTACAGGTTGAAAATGTGTGCTCAAGCCCTGTAGGCAAAATGCTGATTTGCTTGAAAGATTTTTTTATCTTTTTTTAAAGAATTCCTTGGGATGATTAGTAGGCAGAAGCTGAAGGTGTTTATCCTGCCCCTCATCTATGGGGTTTGCCGATCTTCTGAGTGTCAGAGCTGAACCTCTGCAACAGGTAGCAATGGAGCTGAGTGGGGGATTGTTTTAAAAATGAGAAAAGCAGAGCCTAATCCAGCACCTGTGAGCACCAGAGGAAATATCCCTGTTGTCTTTAATAGGCTTTGGATCAGCTCAGAGAAGACTGTTAGAGTTGTCCTTTTGTGCCTACACCCACGTACACCTAGTCTTCCTTCACTGTGGACCATCCACAAAACCTCCTAGAAAATGCTAGCTCAGAGCTGTGCTGTTAAGGTCATTACAGCTGGAGTGATGCTGCTTTGTAAGGAAGCTGAACAGAGTGAAATCCTGAAGGCTACACAGCACTTGCACGGTATTTTTACTTTTTTTCAGATCATTATAATATTATCTTTGCTTTAGTGGGCTAGAAAAGGGATCCCAGCATGAGAGTCAATGTTAACCAGCTCCTTGTCTTTCAGAAACCATCCTGTCATACTCTCTGCATTGAGTTTATCAAGTGTCTGTGACATTTTGGAAGTAGAAATGCTTTAAAAGCAAATAGTGCTTTTCTCTGCTGTTTGGGGATTCTGCTCCACAAGTTGGGAAGTAATCACCTTGGCTTATCCTTTTACATATTGTTGGGATTTTATTACTCAGGATATCTATAATAATTAGACAGTGGCTAATTAAACAGGCAGTTTGTTCCTTCAGATGTCCTCAATGCTTGTGCTAACAAAATTAGTGGCAGAAAGGAGATAAATGGCAGCAGGGCAGTGGGCTTAGAGGCTGGACATAGAGAACATCCCTGTGAAAATGCACAGACCAAGGCATTAAACTGTAGTAGCTTAACTCCACGGAGCAGATTCATGCTGGCAGACTTTTAAAAATGTCCATAATGTAAGCACCTATGAAAACCTTTCCCGATGATGTATTGCTCACCCTGAGTATTCATGCAGCACTCAGGGCTGGCTCATCTGCATTTCAGCCTTGCCTTCTGCCAGTTATTAGCAGAAGACTGAGATGAGAGGGAAGCAAATCTCATTTGTTATCAATTATTTGTTCTGTTCTAGTTTCATGGAATCAAACTCTAGTTCTGGGTGGTTTTGGTTGCCAAGGTAAGCACAGGAATGAAGCAAGTAACAACAACAGGGCATTGGTCAGGGCACACCACAGGACCTGTTAGTGCCCTATCTAGTAGATTTAAAGTTAAAATAAATAGCATAAAATAGGGCAAAGCATTTGTTTCTGCATTATTTTCTTAAAGTTTACCTTTTAGTTTCCTCACTTGAGTTTCTTAATTTAAAACAGCATGCATAAAGAGTATACAGTGGAAAGGGACAAGAAGAGTTGCCAAAAGCCAGGCATGGAAGGAGCTGACAACTTTAAATAATCTCTCCCAGCCCTCCCAGCTGAATGAGTGCTGGTTGACATGCTGTCAGCTTCAGTTCCTACAGAAAAATCCTACTCTCACTCATGCTTGTTTAATGGAGAAAAGAATTTGGCCCACTTTCTGACATTCATCTTCTCATTTCCATCACACTACAGAAGCTCACCTGCCTATGAAAAGACACATGGCGTGATTTTTTTCTTTCTGACACCACTGTAGAAAGAAGTCTGCTGAATTCAAAGGGATTAAACTGCTGTAAAATCAAATTAAGATCCCAGTTAGACCATAGACATCTGAATTGTTTCCAGTCTCAGGATTTGGCTGTATAGGGCAGTTCTAACAAAACTTTATTTTTTTTTTCTTTTCCTCTCCTTTTTTTTTTTTTTTTTTTTTTTTTTTTTTTTTTTTCCTCTGATTTGAGATAAAGCAGTGTCTTGGGTATTTCAAGGAAATGTGTAGAAGGGGAAAACTGCTCCTGGTCCAGCTTTCATGTTTAGGCAAAGCTAGGGAAGCAGCAGGAGGCATTCTTGGTGCAACACACTGGGCATTGGGCACACGAGGATGCAGAGGAGCCTGATGCCAGATGTCCCATCAGCCACTCAGCCCTGTTGTTCACAGTTCCTGTACCTATGACCACGTGAGAGCCAGGGATGGTGCCTCTGCCTTTACCCAATCCCCAGCAAAACTCCATTGGAAATTCATTTCTCCATAAGCAACCTGGTCCAGTGGAAGGTGTCCTTGCCCATGGCAGGGGCTTGGAATGAGATGGTCTTTAAGGGCCTTTCCAACCAAACCATTCCATGATTCTATGATTTGTTTATGATGGTGTTTAAATAATTTCCTTAATTAGCTGAGGTTTTCCCCACCTTCAGTTGTGTTGAGTGTCTTGTTCTGGAGTTAAGTCATCTGGAAGCAGGAGCTCCCCATCCATCTTTATTGGGCCATCCATTATTTTATAAACATTTGTCAAACATTTACAGTATCCCAGTCTTTTCAGTCTCTCCTTGTGAATGTTATTCCATGTTTATATTCTAATCTCTCATCATTCAAGCCGTTCTGATGCTTGAGAGCTGTTTTTGTGCTGGTGTGATCATTGCTTTAGAGAATTCTGGGCCATGCTATCAGTTTATGTGATGTGTAGTACTCTGATAATTCCCAACCTGTTCCTTATGGAGCCAATCCTACTGTTTACTTTTTAATGGTGAATGTATATTGAGCAGATGTTTGCTTACAGTGTTCTCCAGATCTTTTGTCCTGGGCTGATAAAGTTAATTCAGAGCTTTATAGGGTATGCAAATAGTGCAAGTATTTCCATCCATCCTGCTGGCTTTCTGCTCATTAGCGGAACATGTTTGCGGAGTTAAAAAAGAAGGAAATTGTATTGAATTTCTGCTTTTACCTGGCTACCATTAGGTGCAGGTCAGAAGGAGTTTAGAAACACAAATGAGAGACTTGTATTTGCCTCTTGAGCTGCTCGGTTTCCCATGAACGTGATTTAAAATGGTTTCAGAGGTGGTTTAGAGCTGCTTCTCAGAGTCTGTGGGGGAAGGTTACAGGAACTCTGGAGTGCAGAGCTCTGTGTCCATTCTCTCCCATCTCTGTTCCAGTGCTTAGGCATGTGATCCTAAGGAAAATATGTAAAACATAAGGATTTTTTTATGTGCAAGAAAACTTCCATTACTTATTTGGAGCACAGAATCACAGACTAGTTAAGGAAGGTGCCTCTGGAGGTCACCAGCCCCAGCCTCTGTTCAAAGCAGGGCCAGTTTCAAAGTAGGATCTGACTTCAAACTTGGATTAAGTTGTTCAGGATCACATCCAGGTTAGACTCAAGTCTTGACACTTTCCACTCCCTATGTATGGCTGATACAGTGAAACCCCTGTCTAGCTTAGGAGTTTGCACAGGTGGGAAGGTGTGCTGGGTTGTGGGGCACAATTTAAGCATTTTGGGTCAACCTTAGATCTTCAAGAAACTCTGGTAGAGGGAGGTCAACCTGGCTAACATGGATCCTCACTGTGGAAGACATGAGCTGGCAGGAAGGGAGTTGCAGTTGTCTAATTTTGGGATCCAGCCATAGAAAAATGGATATATGTGCAGATATGTGTAGGGGGTCTGCACCTGAACTTCTCTCTGGGCTTGTCTTGCTCTTGGGTCTCTGCGGTAAAATATCCAGGAGACTCCAGCTCTCTGAAAACCACAGAATCCTAATAATATTTAGGCTGGGAAAGACCCTTAAGATCATTGAGTCCAACCATTAATCCAACATTTCCATGATCACCACATCCCCAAATGTTGGTCTGTAGCTCACAGCAGTTGGCTGCACTTGCAGAGTAGGACTAAAGCAGTTATGGGGGCAACTTTCAGCATAAACACCAGGACCTGGAACTTTTTATTCTGACAGTATTAGATAGCTTCCAGGAGAGTTTTAGAGAGCAAATGAAAACTGGCAGATGAGCCACAGCCACTTCAAAACAGTAGGTGGAGAAATGGGTCAAAGGAAATAGGAAGAAAAGTTGCAAAAAGCATGAAAACTTTTTTTTTTCCCAGTACAGTTTATTCAAATTACCTTGGGGAAAAAAGCAGGAAACTGTTTTCCCACTGTTATAGTCAGTCAGTGTATTCTGAGCCATCCTGTGCAAGGTACTGCATAGATTTGCATTGAAAATTTGATGTCTTTTTTCTTTAAAGACAGCAGGAATGAGGTGAGTTTTAAAAGGCCAATATAAGAAACTACAGAACAGACCAGTTTGGTCAGGGAAATACTGTTACTCTGCTGAGGTGTGTTAAATAGCTCTGCCTTGGGCCTCCAATTCATGTAAAGCAATGGTGGGTTCTGATGCTGGTCTCCAAAAGTGCTTGGAGTTTGAAAACTGAACTCCAAAAATAATTGTTGCAAACTGTTTTCCACCTTGATTCTTCCCCCTTACTCACTTGAAGAGTGAAGGAGCTGGATCACAGGGTAGATATGACCCAATACAAACTGGCTCTGTAAATCATTCCAGTCTTGCCTGCCAAATCTCAGGTTTTGTGTGGAAAATTAATCTCTAAATCTTAATTTTGTTAAGGTAGTTTTTTAAAAAATGCAAAAAATCTACAAATCAATACTGTGTGCTTGAACTTGAGCTGTCCTGAAAGAGTCAGTCTGAATGGATGAAGACCCCTTATTAAATTCTAAAGGTTAACTCTGAAGTCTAATGATGGTAGAGTAGATATTAAGTGCTTTGGTTCTGATCTTAGGACACTAGAAACAAGTTGATTATTTAATGAAAAATACTGTTCTGCTACTGACATTATGCTGTTTGTTCTTTATAGGAAGATGCTGCTTTATGTGAAAACTTTGCTTCTTTTGATCCCCACATATTTAGGAACTGTTGATGGAAAGACAGTGGAATTTGTCTTTCATTTTTCATTCAAAATTCATTTTTTTGTGGAATTTTATTCCTTGAAAAAATGAATGTCCAGATCTTTGCATAGTTGCCACTCCTCAAAAAAACCAAAAAGAGATAATTCTCAAGTAAAGCCCAGAGTGATGATGGTCTAGCAGAACTAGGCTGTGCTCCTGCTGGCTCGTGGTTCTGCCATGTCTGAGGGTTAGAGGGGCACGTTGGTTCCTGAGAGTGTTCAGTCCTTGACGTGTCCACTGAGACCACCAGAAAAGCAGAGGGAGCAAATAACCTGGGCCTCATGACCAGCCTACCTGTCTTAAAAAGCAACCCCTGACTTCACCCCGTTTTTAAATAACACCACATAAGTGTTCTTTGGCCAAGTGGCTTCCACCCCTCCTGAAATCCTTCCTGCATTTTGTGTCCCAGCCTCTAACACAGTTCCTTGTGCTTCCTCGCAGGGCGAGACGGCCGGGTTTTCTTGGGCAGCGCTCGGCAGTAAATTCAGGTCTCTGCTCGCAGCAGAACCGAGGGAAGATTTGTGACAGATGGGGCTAAGTCACAAACTTGCAGCCTCAGGCAGAATTGTGGAAGTTTCCAGAGTGTGCCCATATTTACCTGATCAGAGAGAAAAGAAAATCTGCAGAGGAAGCCGAGCCTGGCTGCTTGTCATAGCTGACACAGAGCCATCTGCCACAAACCTGTGGCGGCTTCAGATCTCCAATCCCTGCCACCACCCCAGCTCAAATTAAATACAGATTCTTAGAGACGTTATGATGGTTACACATGTCCTCGGCATCACATGCAGGAGACTGTTCAAAAAAAATATGTGGCCTGTTGTGTAACCGCACTCATGTATCCCATATGTGGTGCCACATTGAATTTCCGGTTGAATCTGTTTTTATCCTTTGTACTGGATGACATGGTGCCTGAATTCTTTCTTTTCGCCGACACGATGGCAGCCAAGCTGCAGCTTCAAACGCTCACACTTGGCTGAGTTTCTACCTAGGTTGCCAGGTTATCATTGGAGCCTTATTGTGTCCTCAAAGGGCCACAGGGCCTGAAAGGAGGATCCGAATGCTGCCGGACTAATTGGGCAGCCATCTCTGGGTTGTTGGGAGGCAAAGGGCTGCTTAAGCACTCCTCTCTCTTTCTCTCTCTCTTTCTTTTTTTTTTTTTTTTTTTTTTTTTTATTGCAAATTAATGACTCTCTGGCAAAGGGGTTTTTAAGTGAAGGTATTAATAAGGGGTCTGGCAGGTAATCCCATGATTCGTGGAGTTACATTTGCATTTAATTAATCTTAAAGAAAGCTGAAAGATAAACAGCTGTAATTCAAACTAGCATGGGAAATATGCTACATGGTGCCATCTATCCGATAAAATGAAAGCCGAGACACTTGTTTTATTTCTCTCAAGGATGGAGAACAAACAGATAACAATCAAAATACTTCCAATAAAATCCAGTAGTTTAAATGTAATGGCAGTTCATCAAGAATCTTTGCATCCAGTTGCAAATACAGTCTTTTAAAGATAAATCACTTATGATTCCAGCAGTCAAGCCGCAATATTTGTTGATGTAAAATGTTTTGAAGATGTAGATTGTACAATAAATTTTTAATAAAGTGCCCACTGCAATTTTTAATTAGCATATCTCATTCATGTATAAGTGTGTACATCTATCTGTGTGTTTATCACCATGCATATCCTTGTGTCAGAGTCAATGAATGCAATTGTGTCTTTATCTGATGAAGTAGAATTTGGTTTGCAAGCGATAATAAAACCTTACGGCAATTCCAAGATTTTCAACTCTGCTCTGGGAAGAAGCAGGAAGAGGACTCTGGGTAAGGTGTTACAACGTGAAGCCTGGTAAGACTTGTCTTTGCAGACAGGTGTGGTCTCAGCTTCCCTTGGATCAGGCAAGGCAGCTCCTGTCCCTGAAAGGGGTGAAAGGTACAGGCTGGTCCCCCTCCCCACGAATGTCTTTGTGACTTCTGACACCATCAAGAAGCTGAAATGCCATTTTTCAGCGTGAGAGAGAGCATGTGTTACTTCTTGTTAAAATTACCCATGAAGCAATCAAAAATAAGCCAGAGAGACACAATGGAAAGTGTTTGGTTGTTCTCCTAGCACTGCAGAGTTGTGATTTTGCAGTTATCATCTCTCTGTGTGCGGGTTCCTCCTCCTTTCTGCTAGGCCAAAGCCCTGCTTGGCTTTAGGCACAGCTTGTGGTTGGGTGGACCTGCTCTTCCCAAGAGCGTAGGTCTGGTGGTCATCCTTGGAAGACCCTAGGAACAGGACTGCCTTGCACTCCTACCAGAGTGTGTCACAGATGTTCACCAATGTCATCCCACCTTGCACCAACAAATTGGAATATTTTTTGGCTTCCCTGCTGGGGAAACTGAGGCATGGTGCAGTTGTAGCAAACTGCTTCAAGTATCACAGTGAGTCATTCTCCAAACCAATAAAGGGCAAAGAGGAGATGCTGTAAGGCTGCACTCGGGCTTGTGGTGAGCAGACTCAAAACATCAAAGCTGTGTGGTTTGCACTCAAAGGCTCCTGCTGTCCTCAGGGCACACCCTCATCAGCCCAGGTCAGAGGAGGTCTCACCCAGCTCCTTGGTGAGGTGCAGCTCTGCCCTGTTGAACTTACTGACCATGATTCTTCAACCATGCCCACCTCTGTCTGCTGAGCAAGGCTTCATCTTGCTGGAAATTTTTTCCCTTCTTATGAACCCTTGCAAGTAAGGTTTTATAATAGAAACTCTGTGAGGAGTTTAATTGCAGGGTAATAAATAGCAATGCTGTGTTATCTCCTGATATTTCTTTACGTTCTTGGTGAAGATGCACAGCTGCTCTGGAGCAAGGATCCCTGGAAGTGTTCAAGGCTGAATTGGACAGGGCTTGGAGCAACCTGGTCTGGTTGGAAGGTGTCCCTTCCCATGGTGGGGAATTTGAACTAGATGAGCTTAAAGGTCCCTTCCAACCCAAACAATTCTAATATCGTCTCCTTACCACATCACAGGATGTGTCAGGCCACCCTGGCCTGTTTGACGTCCTCAGTCAGGAGAATGATGTAGCCAGGTAGCCAAAGGTGATACTTGCAGGGCTTCCAGGTAGTCAGAGGTGATGTTTCCCCCAGAGAGTGTCCCTTCAGCACTGCAGACTTAAACAATCTACGGAGTTTTTTCTCTCAGTTTCAGCAGAGGAAACAAAGAGTGTCACCCCATGCTGCTTCATTTCAGTCCCTCGCTTCAGAAGGTCAGAGGGACAAATTGGGATCTTGGTTCTGTTCATACACACATGAGTAAATGGTGAATGCAGACACCTAATCCTGTGAGTAGAGCAAGAGAATTGAACCTTGACTTACTTTCATGTTTATTGATGTTTCACCTGCATAGACACAGTGGCACCAAGGCTTTGAGACAAGTTTCAGTGCAGAGTCAGAGCTGGGTTTCCCTATGTGCCAGCCTCACCCTGACCAGACAGCTCCTCCTGCATCAGTAACAGGCCAGGCACCTAATCCTACAATCCTTTTGTCACAGCATTTGAGATCACAGGAAACACAGGTCTATTCCACATGAGAATTGTCTTTTCCCTTATAATAGAAAAGAAAATCCTAAAACAATTAGGGAATTCTGTAGGAAACTGTTTCTTAGCCCCACTGGTGCTGCAGGCACAGCAAGGAGCTGTGGCACCGACCAGCTTCCATCCCTGTTTGCAGCACTGAGACCTCTGCCTCAGCTCAAAGCTGTTCTGAATTAGGTGGTTGGATTTTTCTAATTGCGTTTTTAAAGACCGAGCCAGCAGTTCATTAGAAATCACGGAGCAAATTCTGCTTCTCTATTACACCAATATAAATCTTGAATGAATTTATATCAGGATAACTGGGAGGGTAGAATGTACCTCCCATCTTGTTCCTCAGATTATTAAAAGTTAAAGGGCCTTGAAAATTAAATTCACCTTTCCCTATTCAAGCTGTTTACTCTGGTTTTTATTCCAGAAAGGACAGTTGAAAATAATTAACCAACCTCCTTTCTGCTCATAGGCACTTTTAAGTTGGGTTCTCATGTACTAGCCCAAGACTAGTTTGTGTGGAAAAGACCAGAGGGCATTTTCTTTCAAACAAATTGTTTTCATGGGAATAATTTCCCAGAGAATTATGTTAAAACCTTTCTGTGAATCCTTAATTTTTGAAAAAAAAATTCCTCTTACAAATCCTTGATTTGGGGGACTTGGCAGTGTATTTGCTGATATAAATGATCACCTTAATGAAAGTCCTTCAGGATTTTACCCTCTAACAAGCTAACCTTATTTAACCAAAATACTTCTCAGTGAGGCTTCATCTTGCAGGAAAATTTTGCCTCTGAGTTACCAACCCTTGTAAATAAGGTTTTATAATAGAAACACTGATAGAACTTTAATTACAGGGCAATAAATAGCATCGCTGCCTAATCTTCTGATATTTCTTTGGATTCTTAGCGAAGATTCGCAGCTGTTGCTGGAAGCTGATAATCAGGGGCTGTAGGGGTTGGAAGTTGTTCCCCGCACCCCGCGGAAGCAGCAGCGGCAGCAGCGAGCGCCGAGCGGGAGGAGGCTGCGGGACGCGGCCGGGGAGCGGCGGGGGCCGCCAGGAAAGAGGGGAGGGGAATGGAGGGAATCGGGATCTTGGCATCGAATATCCCACCCGCGGAAAAGGTTTTCCCATCCCGGTGAATGGCCGAGAGGATGGAGGTGCGGGCAAGCCAGGTTAAACGAGGCCAGTGACGGCTGTAATGCTAAAAATCATAAATAATAAGAATCATGACAATCGTAATAACTCGAGGGGCTTGAGCCGGGGGCGATCGCTGTCAGGGCAGCCCCGCGGTGCCCTCCGCGCATCCCGGCGCATCCCGGCGCGGCGCTGCGGGCGGAGCGGAGCGCAGCTTCCCCGGGAAGCGGGGGACGGACACACGCCGCCCGCCACTTTTATCATCGACATTATGGATAATAAAAATGTTATTTTGAAAATCAGATTCTTCTGCAGCATTGCTCTACAGAGGCAGCACGGATAAAGGCTCCCCCCTTCCCCTCCCCGGATTTTCCGCGGGTGCGGAGCGGCCGCCCGTGCTGCGCAGCCTTCCCCCAGCCCTGCGCGCCTCCGGCCGCCCGTCCCCGGCTCTCCTGCGGTTCCTCCAGTAAAAACACAACCCCAAAAAACACCAAACGAACAAAAAATACCCCCAAGCGCCCGAAAGAAATCCCGGGCAAGGAGCGCGGCGCTGGGGAGGGATGGGAGGGATGCGTGCGAGGGGCTTAACCCTTGGAGCTTTGAAGGCAAAACAAGGAAATACGTTGGAAAGGCATGTCTGTAAACAATGATAATTAGCCTTTTCAAAAATCATAACACTGATTAAAATCTCGGATTCATTATTTATTCATCACAGAACCTCTTTGCAGACCTGGGAATAGTGATTAAAACCTAAGTGCTTCTCAATTTTGCACAGCTCGAGAGGAGCCTAAAAAGGGGTTAAAATAGAAAGGAAAGAGGAAACCAAGCAAACAGAATTCTTCTTTTAAGAACCAATACTTTCTTCTTCCCTTCCTGGCAGGAATACTCTTATTCCCCCAAATTTTGGTATTATGAAAATGTTTCTCATACTAAGTACAAGTGTTAGACTGAATCCAGTTGGTACTAAAATTGCAAACACACTTTCACTCCTAGAAAAGCCAACAGAAAGGAACTTCTTTTAACTCCATAATAGCAGGTTACAGAGTAAATGAACAACTGATGGTCAACTGGCCAATTATGGTATAAATATCCGTTGTTTACAGCGAGGTGTTAAATGAGCCTTTCGAGCACAAAGGATCAGACTGTCTAAGCTACAATTTGTGCTTCATCCCATTATGTCTCCCCGAAAAAGGCCCGTGCCGTTGTAGGTAATGTGCGCACAGAACATATTTCTCTCTGTTGATTTTAGTTTGCTTTAATTCAATACACACTCTTGTTTACTTTTTAAAATTTAAATAAATGTCAGCATTGTATAATTTCTATGTTAACAAAGCAGTGAGCAAAATCCCTTGTATGTTTATAAAATATTATTGTTTAATTCACATAGTTTAGGAATTCCAAATGTTGAGAATAGGAAGGAGGCCAAATACCATCTGTTTATAACTATGATGCATCATCATATGTGTACTTTAAAAAAGAAGAAGAAAAAAAAAAAAAGCTTGGTCAATCATGCCACTGTTCTATCTGTTAGGAATATAGTGAGGATTTAAAATCTCTCTGTGCCATCCGCAGGAAATTTTAGGGTGGTTTAATTCTGAGCAGGGATGTTACAGGAGTTGCTCAGGTCTGTGTTCCTGTCAGAAGAGCTGCAGGAAACACTCACGTGCCCCAACCACTGCAGGCACGAATTCAATCACTTTCTCCCAGCCTCAATATTCCCCACTTCTAGAGACCGAGAAGCAAAACCTGAGAGATTTATTTAAACTCCTTTATAGATTCTGGGGGGAGAGGGGAGGTGTGGGTGCATCTGGGGCTTCATTTCCACAAGCGCTTCATACGTGTGTGTGCCCGTGTTTTTAAGGACAGAAGGAAAGCATGAGGATTTTGTAGCCTGTCTTGCAAAACACAGGCTATAGACTATCATTCAGCTGATTCTGCAAATAGCTTAAAAAAAACCAAAAAAAACCAAACAGCCCTCTGTCAAATGTTAGTAGTTTTAGGTCCAAGTTAAAATAGGTCCTCATTAAAAATAATACATTCCATACTACGGAGTGGTACGTAACGTACATTTTAAAGAGAAGGTAGTCTGCAGGCTTAAAAACAAAGAGAGTGTCTCCAAGTTAAGTAGATAAGAAGATTTTTTTTTTCCAAACCCAAGTTAATTAGCTGGTACGTCAAGCCTCATAGATGTCTTCTACCTTTCAAGGGCTGAAGAATCCCCAGTAAATGTACTTAAACTTCCTAGCGAGGGCCAGTGAGATGAATGCAGAGATTAGGGCGAGTATTACCGTGCCTTCTCAGTGCATCCCAGCTGCAGTTCATCCTACTATTGATAATGATGCTTGGAGTTACTGAGGTGGTTTCTGAAACTCACATATGGGGTCCTTTCCCCAAGGATGAGGAATAATAGCGGCACTCAGGTGGTACGGGGAGGGTAAGCACAGATTTGCAGTTGTCTTTGCCTGGTGCGTGGTGACTTTTCAGTCATGCTGATTTAATAAAGGGAGAGGTACATTCAGGACAAGGGCTGTAATTCTCTGCTACAGTGTTTGATTTGTGTTAACAAACAGGAGGGGAAAAAAAAAAAAAAACACAGGTGAAAGGAAAAAAATGTCTGGGCTTGCTGGAAGGCAGCCCTGGCAGAACGCTGGTGCAGTTTGAAATGTTTTGTGGCCAAATTCTCAGCAATTTCTGTAATACCACAATTTAGCATACTGTACACTGCACTGAAATGCCTGGGACTTTGTTTTTGAACTTCTTCCTTTCTACTGTTACACTTAACTTGCAGCATCTTGAATTACTTAGCTACACCCAGATAGAAAGTTACCGTTTCTTTAGCTCTACACACTGCACTGGGCTCTGAGTGCTAAAAACTATCCATCAGAGTGGAAGAGCCTTTCCAGCCCTTTCCTCTATATTTCCTAGCCTTTAACATAACATTCTGAGGTGGTTTATTATCTTGAAAGACTTTAATATTTTTAATTAGGAAAAAGAAATGCCCTACACACCTCTCTTAAGTAATCTTTTTGGAGCTGGCTCCATCAGCAGAGATAATTTGCCACTGTGCCATGAGCTTAATCTGCTCACAGTGACATTACAGGAGTAAGAAACAGGACAAAAGGCACCTTCTGTCACTGAAGTTTGCAAAAATATTCATAAATGTAAAATGTATACAATCCCAGCTTGAAAAAAAACAAAACCTGGTGCCAGCTCCACACAGCCAGGCATGCATTCCTACATATTACTTCCTATTTTCCATGGCTATGTGATCCTGGGTTTCCCAAGCTGAGATAGCAATCAAGGGGGAGGATTGTCCGATTATGGTGTGCATACCTGTCCATGAGGAATTCTGTGGACTCCTCATATTTGTTTATCACTTGGTTTTTACACACTGGAGTAGTTTCATGAGATGCCCTGAGAGAGGCTGCTCCGAAGGTTGCTGAATACCACGTTCACTGCATGCTTGGTTTCGTGCTGTTCCTGGGCACTCTGGGTCGGTGCAGGGAGATGGGCATTTGGAATCATGCCCCAGCACAGGTATAAATCCTTTATAAAGAGCTGTGGTTGAGGCTGGGTATCCAATTTATCCAGGTGGGAAGCCATCAGTCCCTGGGCCTTGCTTCCGTGTATGAGGTGCCTGTGTTGTGTCAGGACTGCAAACAAAACATGCACCAGGCATGAAAACACGTGGTGATTCACAAGGAGAATGTGTTCTATGGTCATCACTCTAAGTTCTTACATCCTTTGGGGTCTGGACACCTTGTGCTCCCCCTTAGCAGAGGTAACTGAGGGCATTGATCGTCTCACAAGCTCCTGGGCATTAACATTTAACCATCCTGTAATTTGGTTTTTAAGTGAAAGCGGGGAGATTAATAAACTTAATCTAGCATTCACACAGGTTTGAGGACGGCTGACCTCTGCCCTCTAGAGACCCAGGCTCATTTAAGAATCTGCATCTGAGAGAGCCCCTACACTTGTCCTGTCGCAGCCAGTCCTGTCCCCTGTGGGCTGCAGAGTGTCACCCTCGCTGTCTTGCAGCAGGAGCAGTGGTGACAAGGAATTTGCTGGTTTTATTTATGTCTCCCTCCTCTAGAAGGGTCAAACACAACTCTCTCCTTCAAGATAGCAGCTCTCCTGGGGACTGGAAGAGCAAAAGTAAAATCTTTGTCAAAAATGAGTCAATCTTTCAATTTGTTTGCATATAGGAGAGAAAAAAAAAATCAGATAAAAAAAAAAATAAAAGTAAGAAAAAGGGAAGCAGGAATCTGAAGTCTTTGGTTTTGGGGCACAATTTTGCAACTTTTAGCATTACCTTACAGAATTCCCAAATTGGGAAAGCCTTTCATGTTGGAGCATTCAGCCAACGGAAGTGCTGCCTCAAACTGTAAAGCATTATCTGTGGATTTCTTTGCACATTCCACGTCCTGCAATTCTTGGGGAAAAAAAAAAAAAAAAAAAAAAACTTGGATAGGAGTAGTTTGTCAATGCTATTAATAGATATGTTTAATGCAGGAGTGTGCAATGTGATGAACAGCCTTGGCAGGAACCATATCCAGCCTGATTGTATTGTAATACTGTTTGATGCAGCAGTGTGTTTGATCAGTTACAAGTGATGAGTATCATATCACATCAAACAATTTAATACAGTCTCATTGTATGGAATTATGGCTGCTGTCAATCAGCATGTGGCCTATTCCTTGCAGATCTGTCTTTGGGAGCTGGAATACACTGGTAGCTTCATATGCATTAATAAATAAAGTGCTGCTGAAATTCCATACAGACCTGTTGAGGTTTTTGTTTCTCTTTCATGGTCTCTTTATTTTTTATTTCATTTTCATAATCTTTTGTCACTCTCTTCTTTTTGAATTCTGTGTGGAGGTGAATTCACCTGGTCAACAGGACCTAGAGTGGGGCTGGCATGCTTTGAAGAATGCTTGGAAAACATCTAGCAAAAAAAAAAAAAGAGTTATGAATTTTGTTTTTCTGTGAATAGCAGCCTGAGTATAAATCCACTGAACTTGTTTTCAGCTGAAGCTTCACAGAGTCTCTTTTCTTGGCTTCCTCAGGGGGAGGAGAGGCTATCTATTAAAAATGCATATGTTTTGTCTTACTGCTTGGCGCACCTCACTTGATAACCCCCTACTTTGGTTTGGGGATGGCACTCTTTGAACTTAAAGTCTCTTCCTTAGGACTGATATATTCAAGGTGCTGGAGGGGAAGCCTATGTCAGATGAAAGATATGTATGTAAATAACGGTATAGAGGTGGGGTTTAAGGCATCACCCATTTTACTATCAGTTTCAGACATATGCTGCTCTGCTGCTGGCTTGCCTTGCTCCCACTCCCTAACACAGAGCGTGGATTTTAATGAAGTCGTACTCTGCTGCCTACAAATATGGGGTCATGCTACACTTGTACAGGAGTGGTGATTTCAGTAATGTTGCTTATTGTGGTCAAAGAGGGCAGAAGATTGCCTTTTTGCATTGTGTGGCTCTGGGGTTTTGGAGCCTGCACAGACAAATTGATTGCATTGCAGTAGGGCCACACATTCAGAGAATGGAGGTGTCACGCTGGAAAGCCAAATTTCAGCAGCTGATTAATCAATGTAATGACTGTAAGTTTTCCCACCTTTTGCTACTGTCTCAGCCTGCAGGCCTAAATAAGACTGGTGCTTGAAAGAGAAACCTCAGAAGAATTTTTTGTAGATGCTAAAGGAAGTGGTTCTTGGCTTAATAAATTTCACATTTCCTTCTACATCAAAAATTATCCTTGGGGGTAAAACAAGGCCTGGTGTGATAGGGACAGGAATAAGGATAGCTACATTTAAGACATACTTCTGATTGACTTCGGGGTGGTGGCTGAGTTTGAGCTCACCTCGGGTTTGAGGGGTGCAGCCTGGCTTTCCCTGGCACAGATTTCCCAGCAAAACTGCACTGATGGATCAGTGGGAGCAGTCAGGGCTGTGGAATGGTCAGGAGGAAGCTTAGCATTATGTAACTCCAGCAACCTGAACTCGGAGGCATCCATGTAAAGCAAATAAATAAAGACCCAGCTTGTCCCTGTAATATCATCCACCTGATAATTCCTGAGCACTGCTCAGCCAGGTATTTCCTCTGCCTCCTAATCCAAGTGAGATAGGCAAGACCCCATATGCTCTGTTTTCCATATAGGAATTGGTTGTCCTGTTACACAAATCATTCTGGAATCTTATTATTTTTATGGATTATAAACTGGCCACAATGATACCTGCTCTTGCAGATGAAGCTGATTAGTTCAGAGCCAAAGATCCCCACGGTGACTGACAGCCTGGGCCTTATGGTGCGAGGTAATGCAAAGATAGCAAGGGTAAAACAATATTTATAAGTGTCTTTATAGCAAAATTGTTCTGCTTCAGAGCTGGCTTGCTACGTGGCTGCTAATGACACTCCAGGATCACACAGCACCTGAAGTGGAGCGTGTCCTACCCTGGTTTATCTCATGTCTGGCATTAATTGGCAATGGCTCCGTCTGAGACCGTGATCCAGTCAAATCCTGTAGGCCACGCAGGTCTGGGTGGTATTTAGATCAGAAAACTCATCCAAGCAAGAGGAGCATTGCTTTGCCACTAATCCACAGGAGAGCAGTACCTCCACAAGGTTATTTGTAGATTATAAGGCCAAGAAAGGACTATTTGGATCATCTGGTGTCACGTGTATAACACAAGCCATATGACTTCCCTCAATTAATTCCTGTTTGAACCAGAAAACTTCATCCTCTACCGGTCTAAAAATTGCCAGCCATGCAGAAGCCACCACAACCTTTGATATTATTAGATACGGTGTTTTCAGAGAGATTTTCTCTCCAACAAAGGGTCAAAAGTGACATTTATCTCCTGTGATTATTAGATACTTGTTGCTAGGGCAAGAATGTGAGTCACAGCACTGAGACCGAGGTTCCCAAATACCAATATCTTTCACCTGAGTTTTTCTTGTGGTCCTATCTGCATCTGAAATCCTTCATTTTGCCATTTTTTCTGTGGTTTCTATTGCAAAGGGCATTTCTTTGGCAGCCACCACAGTGATTTGGTGCACAGAGCAATGGTCTATTGATAAACAGTGGTCCCTGCACTCATTTGGTGGAATTCACCCAAAACCACCAGGAATGGCATTGCTAAATGATAACCATACCTATAGATAAGAGGCTTTGATTTGATGTGCATTTTAAGGGTTCTAACAAAATAGAATAAAATAAAATAAAATAAAATAAAATAAAATAAAATAAAATAAAATAAAATAAAATAAATAAAATAAAATAAATAACTGCCACTCATGTAGGTTGTGAAACCATTGCTGCTCACTGGGATGAAAGGCACCATATGTGAAACATGTTGCTGATTTCTTATCTCCAGAAAAAATGTTATTAAAGTGTAGAGGGACAGAATGATTTGTTTCTGCTGTAGGGGCAGTGTTTCATGGGTTTAGAGAATGAGGGTGGGTCCCATTCCTTCACTATATACAACCTCAATGAGCACTGATGAACTAAAATGTCAGAATTCAGTTATAAGGAGAAAAGTTTTTTTTTTTTTTTTAAATCCCATAGAACATGAATTTTTGCAAGCATTCACCCTCAGCTGTACCACGCATGCATCTCCCTCCTCCAGTGCACAGCCTATGGAGTCGTGAGAGAAATTATTTCTCAAACAGTGAAATGTGCTTCCAAGCTAAGGAGATGGCCACATCTCCCCTGTGATAACAATAATAAAAAGCCTCACAGACCAGCAAAATTCATCCCTTCCTTTCCTTTCTTGGAGGGTAGAGGGAGCAAAATTCTCAGTGAATGTTTGTTGCGGGGACAGTGAGCTGTGGGACAAGAGGACCCTTCCTCCCTTGGGTCCAGAGCACCCAAGTGACCCCACCCTGGGTGAAGTGAGGGACCCCCAGCCGTGTCCCCCAGGGACACAGCCTTCCCCTGCTCAGAGGATGCTCAGGACACAGCTTGCTTTGAGCAAATGCTGCCCGATCCCCAGTGTGGGTGTCCAACACGAGATCTCCGAGCATCTCGCCGAGAGGATGATCTAACAGGGCTTTCCCAACAAAAACGGTTCCATGTGATACTTCACCTTCCCTTCCTTGCCCTCCTGCCTCGGGTGCAGGACCCCCAACGAGTAAAAAGTGTAAGAGCTGCTCGGAAAGAGGTCAGCTAATAAATGATATCGAAATCCTAGTCCCAGATTTTCTGTTTCCAACATGCTGTGCAACTAACACTGTGACACTTTGGCAACATGATGGAGAAAAATCCCGTGCCAACTGACTGATGAGCACCCATCTTTTTTAATTAATTGGGTTGAAAAATATCTTGTGTCAGTTTGAATGTAGGGGCTCTTTCGGCTGCGTTTTTCTGGATACTTATATAGATATAGCTAACTGCAGATTTGAGAGCCCAGCGTGAGGCCTCATAAATGATAAAAATATGTATATATTAGAATTATACACACACACACACACACACACAGATTGGATAAATTGATACTTAAACATATATGTGTGTATATAATGTTCTGTTCTCTGTTCTGAGAGATATTTATAAATAGATTTTATATATATATATATATATCGCTATTATTCACAGCTCTATGTGTATGTGTATTGCAAAATCTGTTTGGCTTTTATTTCCTGATATGCTTTTTAGTTTTTAGCAGAGTAATATATCTGATTTCTCTTTAAATTAAATGAATTTATTTGTCTGCCTTCCCTTAATGGAATCAGTTTTGATATACTCTTTGTTCATGCTGTTACAGGCTTCAGTCTAAGGGCTCTTTGTATTAACTTTTTAAAGTTACATTACAAAGAGGTTTTAAGATTTCCCAACAGGCTTTTATTTAACCAGGGCTTTTGATCTCAAACCTGCTGGGGCCTAGTGAAATCCTTACCAATTCTCCAGTAACTCCTCACTATTGGAATTTGAAAAGACCCACCTGAAGGATTTAACTCGCTGTATGGCTTCAGCCATCCTTTAGATGCTTCTATTCATGCAGACAGCGAGGGGGTCGAGGGCACCCTTTGTGATCCTCCAAGTAGCCTAAGGTGCCCTTTGCATAAGTTGTACTCCTGAGGAAATAAAAATCAGGAGGACACAAACCTATATACCTTATTTCCTGCTATCTTTACTTAAAGGAGGAGCACAGGGGGTCTGCTTAACATCCTTTGCTACCTAAATACCTTTTGGACATGGGAACTCAATAAAGGAACTTTCATTGCATCCATTACCCTACTGCGGTGCATAGCAAATTAGATTTAAAAGGGTACTTTTTCCCTTACAGCTATTTCTATCATTTTCTTTAAAATTTCAATTTAGTGTCTAGTGACAGAATATTCTGTAATGTACATTAGAACTATATAACACCAATTATGCTAACTGTGAACATTATTTCAAAAGAATTAGTTATATTAAGTTATAGATAAACCATTGGGAAAAAAAAAGGTCAGGTTAGGGAAAAAAAAAAGGAGCTATGTGATAATGTTTTAAAGGAGCAACATGAAGTGAATGCTCTTTTCATTTTTTAATCCTTTCATTTTGCATAACCCACACTGAAATTTTGTAACTGGTTTGGTCTTGGTTGTTTAGGCAGGGGGTGGCGTGTCACTGTGTTAGTTTACAGCTACAAATCGTGGTGTAAAACCTACAGCTGGGTCGTGTGGTTGTGGAGAAACATCATTTCCTCCGTTTGGGGGGAAATGGA
Source organism: Vidua chalybeata (assembly GCF_026979565.1). NCBI lineage: Eukaryota > Metazoa > Chordata > Aves > Passeriformes > Viduidae > Vidua > Vidua chalybeata. The sequence goes on along the minus strand of NC_071536.1, from coordinate 35,338,663 downwards.
ATTGCAGAAAGCCATGAAAAGTCTTTTGGCAGACACTGGTGACCAGTACACAGGAAAAAAAAAAAAAAAATAGAAAATGCTGGCAGACCCAAGCCTGAAAGAATATAACTAAGCACATTCTTGTCACAGTTTTGGTTGTCTGTTTTCTTTCTCATGACTGTACCACACATGATATTATGTCTGTTACCTGCATTTTATGTTAGCTTTCTCAGATTAATTCCTCTTCTATTTCAGCCCTATGTAAAAGTGAAACCACTCCACAGAGTGCAGGAGTATCTAAATGTACCTTATGTTTTCGTGACTCTTCTTTTCATTTGTCTATTTCCTATTGGTTTGTGGGTTGGAGGAGTTTTGAGTTTCAAGATGTTATGTAGTTGTGCTCTTTGTGTGCAGTTGATCTGGATGTGCATTGCACAGGAGATGTTTTTGTGTAGATTAATAAAATAAAGATTCTCCATTTTAATCCTTACTTTTCCCTGCCTTAGAGTTGGTTCAAGACTATTGCTGGAACCGTGTGTGGTTTGGTTATTTCAATTTGTAGGGATTCCTGGCAAATCATTTGTGTTTGTTTGACGTCCTGTGGGATCAAACTGCCATGAATTTTGAATGTTCTAAAAACTGTGTCGTTTACTTCAGCTAAAACCACCTTCCACTTGAAAACATAAATCAGCACAGTTGAAATCTAGTCAAGGTCTTTTTTTTTTCTTTTTTTTTTTTTTTCTTTTTTTTTTAACAATTGGGATTTTCCTCAGCTCCAGCTTGAGCTGAAGCATCTCTATGTTGGTCCCTTGCATCCAGGAGAAAAGCTGGATGACATTGCCATGAGTCACATGCCAAATTGCTAGGCAGAGGACAGTCCTGACTATCCATCACAAGTGATGGGTCCTTGGGCAGACCCTGAAATGTGCCCTGCCTAGGACTGCACCTTCTGCAGGCTCACTCAGGGTGGGTTTTCCTGTTTTGGGGCCTTCTCACATTGGTCTAGAGTTCAATGACTTCACAAAATGCATCAGACTCCAAGTCAAGGAGAGAATCACAGAATCATTTAGGTTGGAAAAGACCTCCACGACCACCAAGTCCAATTTAGACTTTTGTTCAGGACTCTTTTAACTTTCAGCTGCAGCTCCAAGTGGAGTTACAGTAGGAGCTTTCACTTTTTCTCCAGCAGTGAAGTGAAATTGGAAGCAGATGTGAACGCTGGCATTGTCTCTGGGGGACAGATGATGTTATTTCACCAGCTTGACATCTGTTGAGACTTGATTAAACCCAAAGCGTGCTGGGCTGGTCCTGTTCTCTAGATCCTCTGAAAAGGGATTTGTCCCACCAAGTGTATTTGGGGATTCAAGCCTCCCTTACAAACCTGGAAGCCTCTGAGCTGGGGCTTCAAACTGGACTTTTTTTTATGTTCAGAAGATGCAAACCACAATGGAAAGGTTTATATCTTTGTGGCATGGATGTGAGGCTTTAATATGAGTCCATCTTATTAGAATAGTGGGAAAGAAAGGCAAATTGAGAGGGGAAGAAGGAGCTTTTGATTGGCAAGGCCTGGTGATACTTTTGGATGCGTGTCCATGTGTGCCCACAGGAAGATGCCCTGATCCAAGACCTTTATTCTTAAAAACTTCCTGACAGCTTTTCTGGGCAATGTCATCCTTGCCCACCCCGAAAAGGGAAAAGCTGTGTTCCTCAAGCACATCTTTTTCCACTGTGCTGTTGCCATCACTCTGTCTCTTGGAGGGGTATAGAAAACCCTAATTTCCATGTGGATGGCGAGGGATGCCTTTGTGGAGGAAGCAGCCCCGGATGCTGCCTGGATGCCTGAATAGCCCCCAAGAAACCAAAGCATCCCAAGTTTTGTTCTACCAGCTCCCCCTGTGACCTTTGGTAAGCAACTTAACCTGTTGTCCTCAGGATCCCCAGTAAAATGGGAGACCTTAATACTTATCTGGTGGGATAACAGTGCTTAATACTTACCTAATTGGATGACAATACTTACCTACATACCTCACAGGGGTGTTGTGAGGATTAATTAGCTAATGTTTGTAAAGTGCTTTGGAGATGGAAAGCGGTATATAGCAGTGCTAAGCACTGTTACTCTGTGTCAGAATCCAGACCTTAAAATGGCTAAGGCTGCAATAAGAGTTTTTATATGTTTTAAAATAAGCCAATTCTGCAAGGCATCCGGATGCTGGGATTATTTTTAGGCAGAGATTTCTAAGAAAGTTGGGAAACAGAAGGGTATAATTATATGACCTGGAACCTTTTGTTGTTTCTTTTCGTTGACCAGCTAAACAATCTTAGGTGTTGTTTGATGAATTGTAAAAACTGCATGTTGGAGTTTAAGACATATTAGTGTTTATTCTTGCTGATCAAACAGTATTTGTTGAAATAAATATCTTTGCTACAATTTGGACAAATAAATATATTAAATGAGCCAGAGGAAGTATTTATTCCTGTGTTCTTTTTTTCTGTGGTTTTTTTTTTTTTTCTGTGAGCAGCTTTTTTTATCAGTGTAATTCTGGTTTTGTTCCCATTAGGGTAACTGAACGGTAACACCGCTGCAGTAAATGGAATTACACCAGATACAAAAGCATTATGTGAGAGCAAAATTATATTTATATGTAGTCTGAAATGCAACCTGATTCTTGGTTTTAAAGAAAAATCAAACCAACCATTCCTAGAAATACGTATAAATGCAGCTTTAACAGAAATTGTCAAACTCTTTTTTGAATCCTGCTTGTTTCATGGCAACTCCTAAACAGATTTTGCAAAAGGAAGGTCTGGTATAGCATAGACCATATTTTCCCTTTTGCAGGAGGAAACTTTGCAGGATTTTTGCCTTTAAATATTTTATTTGGTTCCTAATGTGGGCTCTCGATCCAAGAAAGCAACTTTATAGTTATCAAAGCACCCATTTGTATATTTTTTTGTTAGAGCATTTCTTCAGATCTTTTCTTCCCAAGTGTTAAAGACAATTCCCACAAATTCCTAAAATCTGTTAAAATACAGAACAGCGTGCTCACATTGGTATGTTGTATCTTGGCTGTCCCTGGTAGAGAGCCTGTGCATTTTCATCCTGGGTATGCAGAAGAAATTCGATCTGCTGCTGGGCTAAGCACCAGGATTTGGTTGGCTCTAGGACCAATTCTTACATTTGGGCAAACGTAAGAATGGATAACACTTGGAATAAAACCTATCCCAAATCCTTTTGTGTGGATATCAAGTTATTTAAAAATGTAATAGAGAGCATTCACCATAACCAAGGGTGAGTGAAGGAAAATGGCACCAAAGGGCTCAGAGCAGCCAAGAGGAAAACTCAGCCCAACCCCGAGCACGTTGTCGGTGTCCCAGCTGCCAGAACAACCGAGGAGGCTTAGGGGGAAGTGGGCCAGGAAGCCAGGTGTGGTTGTTGGGAAGGATATCTCCCAGATTAGCTGGTGTTTGGCCCTTCAGCTGTGTGTGTGAGCCCACAGGTGCTGTATCCAGCTTTGGAGCACAGGAGGAGGTGAAGTGAAGGATGACTGATGCTGTCACCGTCGAGCTCGTCAAGCTAAAGCTTATATAACGTATGCATGTGAATATAAAAGCTGTGGAGCATTCTGCACTTGGTGTTCCTGAGGAGGAGCTGAGGGAATGAGGGGACTTAGTGTTTGGGGAGAATTATTTGTATCCAGGCAGCAGAATTTGCAGACTTGAAAGCTGGGAAATTTGGTTAAGTACAGGAGTTTGCTAACCCCTTGGTGCCCATCATTAGCATTTCCCAGAACAGGAACTCTTGCCAAAATGGAGAGGATTGCCATAGCCAGTGCCTCGAGCTAAGAAGGTGAAATGCAGACAGGGAGGGAAAAGGTGGGGAAAGAGGGGGTTGCAATGGGGCATCAAACAATGGAAAAAAAGATAAAAATCTGATATTCTGTCTCTGCTCTCAGTGACCTTGGGTAAATTGTATAAGCACAGTGTAAAATGGGATAAAAGCCCATTTCTACTGCACTTTAGGAATAATTAGAGAGAGTGCAATGTCCCGGTGCCACCATGATGGAGACAGGCAGAGCAGCTCCCAGTGGGACTATGCTCTGCATCATGTGGTGGGAGAGCACTTCTGCTACCTCTTTTGCCTCAGGAGACCTAAAGAAGATGTAGCAGTGGATAGTTTTGTATACCTGGATTTAATCTTCTCTCTCCTGCTTTACCCAAATCTCCTCCATCTGATGGTGTAGTACATATTTCCAGCATACTCACCAGTCTGGCAGCCCTGCTTTGAAAAAGAGATGTTCTGGGGGGAAAGCACAGCCCAAAGTCCACCTTCCTGAGCAGACTGTGCTTGCTGCACCAGCAGTGAGTGACGTGTGTAAATCAGCCAGTAACACCTGAAATTGCTTCAGTGAAGTCTACCAGAACTTGTATGCCAAAGGTTTATTTCCTACTCTAATAAGTGCTTAATAAATAACAATTTCTATTAAAAAAAAAAAAAAAAAGACAGAAAAAGTAGTGGTCATACAAATAAGACACTGCTACTGAACAGGAGAGCCTCAAGGGGACACATGATACCTATGATACCTGATCACTGAGGCTGCCTCTGACAGTCAAAGAATCACAGAATCATAAGACCTTGGTTGGTTTGGGTTGGAAGGGACTTTAGAAATCCTCTGGATCCAACACCCACAGGCACATCTTGGCTGTGATTCATTCTATGTTAAAAAAGCTCAGTGGTCCCTTCCTCACCTTTGGCCAAGTATTTACGCTCTTCCCTGGGAGCAGCACTGATGTTCCATGGTGCATGACCACCCTGGGGAGCCAAACTGCCCAAACTCCCAGCCAGACCTGGGAACTGAATCTCCAAATGGTCTCTGGAGGTGTTAGGCCCAGCCTAGAGAAAGGATGCAGGGTGTAGGATAAAGAATATTGGGAAAGGTAGAGGCATAGCAGCTTCAGAGGGGTTTGGATAAGACATCAAGAAAACACCCGAAGAAAATACCTTGCTTTTAATCGTTGCTGGTGCTGTAGGTGGTCAGATACAAAAGATTAAAAAAGAGGACAAGAAAGGCTGTCTTAAATTAAGCAGTTACTCTGAGATGGCCTAAATTAAGCAAAGGACAGGATGTGCAGGATGCTGAAGTCTGTGGCAGACCGGAACCCTCTTGTTTCTGCCTCAGCCTCATCTTCATCACTGCAATGAAAAGTATTTGTGCTCTGCTCAGCGTGTGTGGATTTCTGCGGCCCTCAATGGGATTGCAGGGAGAATCAAAGTGAAGAGTCCTCTTTAGGTCCTCAAGAAATAGACCTTTCTGCTGGTTAACCATTACTTTGCATTTTCCCTTCCTTACAAAACGACTGAGGTTAAACATTAAGCGCCTGCAGTGAAGGACACCTGTATTTGCTGGTCCCATTATGCAGCTCTACTGAAAAGGCTTTACAGCTGTCTAAATTAGCATAATTAAATCCACATCAATTAAAAAACCTCCATCATCTCTTTCCCCTTCAGATGCAGATAGTCGCATTTGTCTAAGGTGCTAAGTGACAAAGGAACTTTTTAACAGTGGAAGCCGGAGCTGAAAGGAAGAGTAATACGGGTTGTATATTGGCCCAAGGTTCACCTTAACACCAGTGGAAGTGATTAGTGGGTGCTGCTCTGCCTAAAGAGGTAGAGCTGCCTTTTGCATGACAATGATGCCAGGACCCAGAGCCAGGCATTAGAGATGTGCATTTTACAACAGGCTTGGCTTCTATTGCTCCTTTATACCCCATTAATGGGGGGAGACAAAGCCTGGCATGATTTGGCCAATTTCCCCACCCTACTTTCTTCCCTTTTTTTGTTTTTTGGGGCTTTTTCTTTTTCTTTTTTTTCTTTTTTTTTTGGTCGTTTTGTTTTAGGGTTTTGTGTTGTTGTGTGTGGGGAAGCCCCAGTGACCCCAGGATAGCAGCAAGGCTGCGCTGTGTGATGCGAGCGAAGAGAATTCCTCCAGATGAAAACTGACATGGGGTTCAGGGGTTAATTTCTGGAACAGGCGCATTTGCATACAAATGAAAAATGATGGAATTTCTGTTCTCCTAAATTTTCAATGTCATCAGCATCAAACAGCAGTCAGTGCTCCCTTGCTGTTTGAAGAATATTCATTACTTCAGAAGAAGGGGCACCTTGTTTGGTATTAATCTCCTCTTCAGGTCAATGACTTAATTTGCTAAACTCCATCTGAAGTGCCACTCACTTTTAGATTTCTCTGCTATTCTTTGTTATTTTTCATAACATGTTCTTAATACTTTTTTTATTTGTAAGGGGATATGTGTCCCCAGCAAATGCAAGCAGGAGGAAGGACTGCCTTTATTTATTTATTTATTTTCACCCAGAAAACTCAGCACCCGTCTGTATAATTTGTAGCACATTTTGGTGTCTGCTTGCCTTAAAATTCATGGGGGTTTTAGCAGAAAGAAAATGACTTGTGGACTCAGATGGGAAAACAAACATTTTTCGTTCAAAACTGTCATTTAAATGGACATCTGGCGCCTTGTGCAGCAAGGTTATGGGGTGTCATGCCTCTAACAAAAGGTAACAAGCAGCTAAGTGATTAATCCCCCAAAGAAAAATCACAATATTCTTTTAGTTCCTGCCTCTGGAAATTCTCATCTGAAACCACAGTGGCCGAAGACGTACTCGAGGAAACTTTTGTGCTAGCTCTTATTTCCCCATTGTCCTCTCCGTGTCTGCCAGGGGCCTGAAGAAGGATCCCATTTCCCTCCGTTTTTGCCCTTCATGGTTATAATTCTTGTCCCTGGATAGGATTGTTCAGGGGATCTTTAGATCTTCAGAGCTTGGGGGTGTCTCTGGGAAATTGGCCCAGGGCTCTCAGGTGGCCATTCCCACCCTGTGGCCTGGGTGCTCCTGGCTGAGGGTCCCTCCCTGTGGGATGGGAGCCATCCAACTCATGTGCAAGGGCTTAAAAAAACCTTCAAAGTCAGGATTTGCCCTAGAACCTTTTGTTTTTATATGTCCAGGGCTTTCTGAACTTTCCAGTCAGGCTTATTCTTGATTCTCAAAATAATGAGGGTTTTTGTTTGTTTGTTTTTTAATTATTAATCACATCTGATTTTTTTTGGCATGAGCACTTATGGAAATGAAGAAATTGCACTGTCTGTTCTTCTGTCTGTCGCCCCTACTAACTTTTGAACCTCTTTGCCAATATCTCTCCAGTTTGTTAACAGGCTACAGAGCTCAAAGGTGTGAAGTGCTTTCCAGTTTGTTTTTTTTTTTCCTTCTATATCTAACTCTGAAATTGTAACCTTTGCTGTTGGAAATAGTATGGACAGCTAAGCTTTTCTCTGTTTTCTTTTCTTTTCTTCTTTTTTTTTTTTTTTTGTGACTTGCAAAGGGGAAAAGAGGTGATCTGAGGATTAATTCCCTGTGTGTCTCTATGAAGGCTGTTAGCAATTAACCAACTCGCTCCAGATGCCTCCAAGTCCAGCTGGGTGAGGTTCAAGATCCTTGGCAAAAAAAATCAAACAACAAACTATGTACACATAGTATAAACAACTTGCATGCAATTGCCTCTTGCTGCCTCCTCTTCATGCAACCACTCTTTAAACTGAGAATTTTGAGGTTTTTCCGTATTTATGGAACGTGTCACTCAGCGGGGCTGTAGTCCTGAGCAGGACCTTGAGCACTCGAAAAATAAAAATAAACGGGGGCTGATGGGGGGGAGTTACATTCCTACCTGGAGCATTAAGTTAAGAGTGTCTAAGGGCCTTGATCCTCAGCCCCAGCCAAGCTGGATTTAGCATAGGTCATATTAAGGTGGGGCAAAGGGGGCTTTGTGTCATTTTTAGATCCCCTTATCCCAGGCTGTGGAGCCCTGGTGTGATGGATGTGCTGGGAGGTTGGGATGGCAGAAGGGCTGGTGCAGTTGGCCCAGTGCCATCCAGAGATCCTCTCCACCAAGGGCAACTCGGGGGTGACGGGATAAGCCAGCTTTGCAAAGGCAGCTGCTCTGGGAGCCCGGATCTGCCTTGTTTTCCACAGAGAATGTCCTCAGCACACAAAACTTTCTCTGTGGGAAGGCTTGGGTGTGGGAATGGGTCCTGCGCTGACATGTCTGTGATGAGTGGGGAGATGCTTCCCTCCAGTGCAGTTTGTTGCTGTCGGAAGAACAAATCAAGGAATTGTCAGATAAAGCCGGGAGAATCAGTAAAAATCAGTGTCATCCAAAATTCAGGGCCAAAGAGTTACAACTGCCCATGTCTTGTGCTGTGAAATCCTTCTGCCAGGGGGGCTGGCTTCCTCCTGATTCTCTTACGTGACAAAATACGGGCAGAAAAATGACTCTCACGAATGCTTTTGTGGTGGAAGGCTCAGCATTCTATCTGAGGAGCTGATTCTTAGTCACATCTGTCTATCTTGTTGTATGAATATTGATAATGAAGTCAGAAAGAGAGACTTGTCACCCTAAGTGCATCAGACTCTGGCACTTGCCTGCTCAGAAGGCGGCGGCTCTGCTGCTTCGCTGCTGTCGGTGATGTCGGTTTGTTGAAATAATATGTCTCTGCCAGCTGAGAATCTGGCCTTAAAATGAGAAAAGTTGAGATTCCCATTGTTGAATTAGTTTGGCCACATTAAAAATACGTTGCTCTAGAAATGTGTATATGAATATGCTAATGTTTATTTTGCTAAATGTGCTTGCCAGGATATGCCATGTGGCTGAGTTAGTGTTACTTTAAGAATCCTAATTTTTTGCCTTTTCAGACTTTGGATCTTTTAAACTTGTAAACACAGCATTTTGTTGGCAAAAGTCTCTATGATTTTATGCATACAGCTGACTTTTATCTTCACTTTTTACATCACCTTAATACTGAAAGAGAGAAAGCACTCATCTGTTTATGATAAGTTTATCAGAAATACTCCAAAGTTTTCCATGAGTAAGATATTATATTGTTACAGTGGCTTGCTACAGGGTAATTTCTAGACAACAAACAGAATATTTAAAAGCCCAGATGTCCTGTTTAGACAAGGGGGTTTATATTGATTAGGATCTGCTTTCACCTAACATCGTGTAGTAAATATCACAAAGACATAATTAGAAAATTTGGTACAATATTTAGTCCTGTGTGCCAGAATTGTTTGACTACTGAGAAACTGGAGCTTGTTTGCATCCCAGTGTGTTGTGAAATGCAAACTTCAAAGAAAATATTATATCTCCCAACTCCAGCTCGTGAGAGTCTTGGAAGTATAATACAGAAAGGCTTAACAATCCCTGCTGAGGAAAGGGCAATTTGACACTGAAACTACTGTTAAAGCGCCGCTGACACTCTGGTGGGCAAAAAGTGCTTATTAGAGGAGTCTAGTTACAGTCTCAGGAGCCAGGCAGAGAAAACGCACCAGAGTCATTGTGAAAATTGGCAAGTTGCACCAAATAGATGTGTTTTGTGTATGTGTCTGTGCTATTTTTCCCCCCTCCTTAACTACACGTATCTCCATGTTTGCTTCGTAGGCTTTCCATAAGATTGGGGCCCTTGCGGTATTCAAATAAAATATTTAGATTTGCAAAACTTCTGGAAGCCAGATTTTAAGGGAAAAAAGAAGTTTTTTGTCAGATTGTCAGTGTCTGAATTTCATCACAATCTGTTCAGCTGTTTGTTGCAGGCAGGCGTAAAACATAGTGGGTAAGTGTGTGTTTGTACTTCTTATACATATTGAAAGAGGGCTGCCTAATCCCCTTGATGAGGAAAGCTCTGTAAATTATATACATCTGCAGGCACTGTGCATGGGTAGTACAGAAGCAAAGAGGCAGATCAGCAATTTGAGGGAGCAAATAAGAGTTTTCTCACAAAGTCGGCGATTGGGAACCTTAGAGCGGCCCAGCCTCCTGGTGATGTCATTTACTTGTGGGTTTGTTTGGGGTTTTTTTGAATGACCCGAATGTTTTGCCTTAAAAACTTTGCCTAGGAGGCCCTTCTACGCACCCAGGATTCCTGGCAACAGGAAAAAAAAAAATATTTGCTGATGACAGCTCTGAATATATTCTCTTTAATTGTCACTTATGTCTCTGTCCCATCCTCTGCACTGTGCTAAAAATAGTAATTCGGGTTGATGGTTTCAACACCATATAATATATGTATATTGTTGCATACAAAACCTACATAAAAATGTCAGGAATGAGACCTAAGCCGGGAATAAAATTGAAAATCACAAACATGAGAGAAGACCCAAATAATGAGGGTGTTGCAGGGAAATGTTATATTGATGTCTCTGTGTAAATACATGCAGGCAGAGCAGTAAAAATCCCACCACTTTCCATGCATAGAGGATTCTTAGAATAATATTTGCCTATTTTTTTTTTGTAAATATGTAGGTAGTGTTTATATTTATCCCCAGCCTTCCCCTGCTTCCTTTAAGAGCATGATTTGCTAATCATGCTACAACACTTGTAAGGTAAGTGCAGAACATATTTTCCTGTCCATTTTGCAGAGGATAAATTTGTCCAAATTGTACAGCAAGTGTCTGGCAGAAGTGAGGCTAGACACCAAGGATAGAATCCCTTTGATTTCACTGAGGCAAGGATTTTATTCCAGGAGTTTTGTCTCCACTTCTCCTCTCTGTCTCCTATGCCCTGTGTATTCTGGGCTTTCGTTGCTACTTGATCCAAGTCTTGGCTCATTGGGTTAAAGGAAAGTCTGACAAAGAGGCAGCAATGGTAGTGTTAACGTGACACTGTAGTTATGGTTTTGTCAGCATTTCCATTATAAACTCCTGTTTGCAGCAATTATAAATCAACCATAAAAAAAAAAAAATCACTGTGAAATAAAAACTTGGCATAACAGAGTCCAGGAGGGAATTTTGAGCTTTTGGAAATAATGGCTTCTGATTACCATGGACAGGCATGACATGATGTGCAAATATACTCTCCACATTGCACTGAAAAAAAAATCAGAACAAGTATCACCACTTCATCATGGCCAAGAGGGTGAGGAAAGAGGGTCTTCCTGACTTTTGGAAATGTGAAAAATATTTTATTATTCTCAGAAATATCGTATTAATGCCCTTAACTGCTTCTTAATTTTTCCTATTTACTTTGTATCATCCCATGTCAGGGAAAGACCGTGGCTGGCTTTGGGGTTTGCAGTGGATCAGGCAGTCAGCTGGTGTTGATCAGCACAGCTCCACCCAAGTCCAGTGAAGTGAGGTTGGCTTACACCAGTGGACAGTCTGGCTCCATATCACCTTTCTGCAGGAGGCAGCGGCATTTGCTACCCATTTGGAGCCCTAGTTGGTGTTTGTTTAACTTTGGAAGTCCATTCTGCCATACTGACTGAATTCCAGTGGCAGGATAGGCATAAGTTGACTTGAAAGTGTTTTTGCCGAGGATGTAGTTGGTTATTTTGAAGTTGCATTGTGCTGATATTTATTGTATTGTATTCCAGGCTTTTTCCTGCTGCACAGCAGAGCGATGGAGCAGGTGCTGCTCAGCCAGTTTACAACTGTCAGGCCGGTCCAAGAGGCTGCAACTATCACCTACCCTGCACCCAAACCGTGATTTTGCAGGATGAAGCTGAGTCACTGCCCATTCTGGGTCAGAGCTCTGGGCTGTCCCCGGGACGAGCTCCCTCCTGCATCATCATCACTCATGAGTCACGCGAAAGACGAGCTGCTGGCTCATCGGAGCAGCATTCCCCAACAGCCGAGCTGGAACTCGAGTCCTTATTTCTGAATTCAGCCTGGAAATAATGACAGCGCCGTAGCAGCTTTGGCTTTCGGTGGTGCTGCTAATAACTGAGTGCTAAATGTGGAGCAGCTCTGCAGGAGTGTCCCAGAGTCAGGTTACGGGGAGCAGGCGTCAAAACAAAGGTGCGGCAAACTCGAGGTAACTCATTGAATTGCGCGCTGGGGTTGGGTGTAAGGAGGAGAAGCAGCAAAACTCCTTGCTGGGGTTTTTTTAGATGTGACATTTCAGTGATGTACCAACAGAGGAAATTTTGCTTGCAGAATCCTGTGAGCAAAACACTTCTGAGAATGTATGTATACAATTGTTTAAAAAAACACAGGGTTACTGACACAGATGCCAATTTGGTAGGGCATATGGAACATTTACACTTGCCTTTTTCATTCTTTCTTGCTACAGCTGGTACTGATTTAGTATGTGAAATTTTACTAGCAGGAGTGCTAATCAAGACAGAGATTTCTGTGAGGATTTAGTCATTTATGTGGAGGAAAACTATGGGTATCATTAAAAAGTACAAGATCATCTATGAGAGGAACATTATCATTAGCAACCTAATTTTTAAAGCAAACAGAGGGGAAAAACCTACTGTATATCCTCAACAGCAGCGGCAGCAGCAGCAAATGATGTTCTTGTAATATTCAGTCATGTCACCTCTCTCTAAGTTTGAGCAAAGAGAATTTGAAATTCACTTGAAAAAAGGCAATAGATGCTCCAAGTGCTTTTTCAACCAGTGTGATAGCCTGTTCTGGTACATCAAATGGATATGGCTGGGAATGGGATTAAATCCAAAAGCCACATTCAAATCCTGAATCGGTGTTTGAATCTGAGGCCTCCATTCAAATCTAACTCTATGATGGAGCTGCCTTTCACTATCTTGGCATTTGAGAAGGGGCCAACTGTATCCCATATCTAAAATCCAGAGTTTTTAAAAGTTCCCTTCCTTTTTTTCAGGAATTGCAATCTGGGCCTGGAATGGAGACATTCAAATGATAAATACCAATTCTGGCCAGTTTCTGATGGGACAAGAAATACTATATTCCACCAAGAAGGCAACGAGAGCGTATTACTTGTCCAAAGAGGTGATATTTGCATTTCACACGGGGTAAAAAATTATGCCTGGTTTTAACTGCCGCTTCCTGCCAAGATTATTTCAGCGCAAACAGCAAGAGAATGACTACTGTATGTTAAGTGTGTTGTACAGGTGGCCCAGTGATACGGGAGACCTGAGCAGTAAAAGCCGACATCTGCGGCCGGAGGTGCTTGCGCGCGGTGGAGCTGCGTGCTGCTCCCCGCGGTGGGCGGCCAGCTGCCCCTGCTCACGGCTCTGCCCTCATGGAGAGATGTGAGGGGAGCTCTGGAGTGCGCTCCCTGCCCTTTCCCTACTGCTTTCCCACCTAGTCTGGGGGCTGTGAGGGAAGACAATGTGAGGAGGATGTTGGGGTGATGCCCCCGGGTGATGGTGTTCTGAAATGTCTCGAGGTTCGCCAGTTGATATGCACAGTGAATAAATACCTGCCTGCAACTACACAGGAATTAATCTCAGCTTCTCAGGGATTGGCTTCATGCTGAACTTTTTGAGTGTCTTTGCAAGCTGCTCCGCTTTGCCCTGACAGGCACTCTTTTCTGAGGCAAGATAATACTGAGGAAGGTTTGGAGAAAGAAACCAAGGCCCCTTCATTTGTTTCAGGAATGTTAGTGGCATCCCAAGTGCCTCTCTTGTTGGGGAAGGCAGTAAATTTTAGGCGGATTCCCAGATATCACTGGATTCAGTAGCTTTATTGCAGTGCAGATGGGAGAGGCCTCCTTTGACCCCTACAGGTAACGGCTCTCTTGTGGTAACTTCACAAATGCTGTAAGGTTATCTCATGTGTTTTGGGATCTACCAGGGCTTAAACTTTCTAAGGAGCCCTGCTAAGTTGGAATTAAACCCCCCTTTTCACTTTCACAACACCAGATTTCATTTAGTTATGACTAAAAATTTCCTAACATTGCTGTTTTCCAGTATCCCACCTTTTTAATCACTAGCAGAAAAGATGAAGACTTATTGTAGAGCTAAAAAGAACTACATGACTCCTGGATACAACAATGACAATTTTCACTTAAAAGGCTTTTTTCCCAAAATACATATACCACTAAACGTGATGTCTCTGGGGGGCAGGGAATGGCCATCAGGCTAATTAGCTCAAGGCAAGTGAAACCATAGGGGAAAAGGAAAAACAGCATTTATGTTGGCTTGAGCATTGCTGTTTACACTAAAACTATAATGTTTGGATGTCTGTGAAAGCCATGGAGGGGTGCTTCTGGCTTTGTGGGCTGTGGGAGTGGGTCAGCTTCTTGTCTGATGGCATCAGGGCATCCCAGATCTGATCCTGGCAGCAGTGGAGCTCCCTTCTCCAAAAACCTCAAGCGTTTGACTTGTGTTGTTACAGCTGTCCAAACTTCTTCCTTGCATAGCAAGGTGAAAGAATCTAATATTGGGTCAGAGCAGAGCAGAAATATCATAGGATTTGCCTCTGCCTCCCTGAAAGAAAATGAAGTGAGTCATGATGGAGATTTCACTGTTGCCATCAATAAGAACAGTTACATCACCAAAAATGCGCAGTACAGCGAGCTGAAGTCTTAGACAGTTTGTGATGTTTAAACATCTTAAGCACTGTTGAGCGTTTTCTCTACATTTCTTGATATGGCACTGTGGTTTTATTTAAGCAATCCCGAAAATCGTGGCCAGCTGCACCATCTGCCAGAGATGATGCAGGATGGGTGCCTCCAGCATGTCAGCGCTCAGATGTCATTTAAAAGGGAAATGCTTTCTGTACTGGGAAGAGGGCAGAGACAAAGAGCCTGGGCAGGCAGCAGGCTGTGCTAAGTGGAAAGAAGAATTGATACCTTTTCTAAGGCCTGACCTGAACATCTGAGTTCCTTCCCTTGGGGTTTCTCACCCCCAATATGTTCTTTTTTTTTTTCTTTTTTTTCTTTTTTTTTTTTGTGCGTGTGTGTCTGTCTGTCTTTTTTTTTCTTGGCACTGACAGATCCAAAAAGGTTCCGAGAGATAAAGACCCCTCTGATGTCGAACAGGTGGCTCGTCCAGGTCATCAAGCACGATGGTGGCTGTGAAAAGAAAGCGTGTGGCGGTCCCACCTCGGCGCGAGGCGCGGGGGCGCGACGGGGATGCGGTTGGCATTTAAAGGTCAGTCCCTGGCAGGTCCTCGGCACATTCCCAGCAGCAGGTGACCTCCGTGACTGCTCTCCCATCTCACACATCCGCCTCATCAAGAAGCCAGGCTGCACCTTTATGAAACTGTTTGCAGAAGAACGAGGCGTGATCACAAGTAAGCTGAAGGGTGTCATATTCACTTTACCACCGACATGAGGACCAGTGGTTGAATATTCGATTACATGTCAGTCACAGCACATTAGGCAATCTTCCAGTCTGCCAGCTTTGCCCTTCCCAGCTCCCAGCTAAGTGTCATCAGGAAAGAAGTAGCACTGTGAAGGCAGGAATTGGCTTGCTCTGGGAGCTTCAGTCCCCATGAAAAATGTCCTCTCTTATCATTCCAGTGAGTCTATTGTTTCCCCCATACTCTGGAGAGAGGAAGTTTGTTTGTGTCTCCTGACTGTGGATTCAAACCACTCATGGTGCAGTTGCTACTCAATTTTGTCTCTAGATCCGAAGGTATAAATGTGTGGAAAAGCAGCAAATGTTGTATTGAAAATTTAGGGAGCTGTCATTCCAACTACATTACCAAAAATATTCTGCTCTTTCAAATAAAGTGGCTATAAAAACTTGTTACTCTGACCCAGCATTTTCTGGACTGTTTTGCTTGCAAATTACTGAGTGAAAATATGCTAGGAGTGGAAGTTAAGGACTGTGGACAATTTTCCACGTTGCTTAAGCCAGAAAAATCCCATCTCAGCTCCAAGAAGGAAACTACATTCCAAAATCTCATGCACAAAGTCCTGGTTCAGCTGGAACGAGCTGCTCCGTTTGCGCTCGGTGGTTTCTGGAATAATAAAAAGCCCTGTACGCCCATGCCGGCAAGCACAAGCACCAAAGGATAATGTGGGTAGATAATTCCCTTTTGGAACTGGCATTAGGGGTTTATTATGGTTTTTGCTAAGCATCCTCCACCTGTTAGCACCAGCCGCGTGAGAAGTAAACGGGTGGCGTTCCCACTTCGCATCTTCTGCTTCAAGGTTGAGCTGCGTCTCCTGTTTGGAGAGTTTCAAAGTGAATTTAAAATCAAAGGAGACAACACTGCCATGACTGGGTGGGACATTCATAAGCAGAACTTTAGCTTTGTCTACTTTGATTTCAGATTCACTTTGAGTGTTTTTCTGACAGGAAGTGCAGGCATGACAAGACTCTTGGTAGCAGCGTCACCATTAACTTTCCAAGTGACCCTTACTATTTAGCTAGAGAGACAATAAGATTGTGGTGGGTGTCAATGGGAATAACCTTTATGATACTTCCAAAGCTTCAATTCTGTCCTCGGGCTCCACAACTCCAAGAAATACTTAGAGGGAGAGGCTGCCTGCGGAGTGAGGAGTGCAGTGTGATGGATGAAACAATAAAAATGACACCGCTGGTAAAACTGAAAGTTTATGTGTTGTGCCTGTGATTGATGGCAGGGTGGTGGCATCTGGACCCTGTGTCATATTATGGGTGCAGCATGAGACCCTCCGTGTGGCTGGATGGCTGCACCCATGGCTGGTAAGTCTAGGGAGGTGAATTTGGCCTGTCTGGTGTCTGGTGAAAGAGCATCTCCATGAGGAATTGTGTGCAAGGATTAAGGTCAGCTCTCAGCAAAAGAGTGAGGTGGAAAGTGCAGGTCTCCATTTTGGGTTGCTCTTGGAGAAAATGGCTGGTTTTCCCCTGTATCACCCAGCTCTTCCTTGCCCCTGTTTGAAAAGGGCATCCTCAGTGCTGACAGCAGAGCTGTTAGAGACAGAAGGACTGGGCTGAGAGCAACCAGGGAAGTGCACCTTACTTTTAAAAAGAAAGATGTGCCTTGACAGCTTGCCAAATGCCACATCTGCCTCTCTTTGCACCTCTGTGGGTGAAGCTGAACAGCAAGGTGGTGAAGATGAGCAAACTTATCCATTAACTGTGTGAGATCAACTCTCTCCCTTTCTGTACAACAGCTGTAGGTGATTCCTGACTGGAAGGACCTCCTGGAAACCCCATCTGCAACACCTGGGGGGAGGCACAGCTGTGAGCTCCCTGTGGTGGGGTGAGGAGGCACCACACCACTGACACCTCAGATGGGCTGGGAGGAGGGTGGGGAGCATGGGCACTGGTAAATGGTTTTGTTTCCCCCTCCATTTCCCTCCACCATTGTCAGTTATCTTTGCTACTGGAATTTTTTTTTCATCTTTCATGATGTCTCTCCATTGGGGAATGCTGATGAGGACATGCAAGCCATGATGGCCTTTGATTTGGCTGTTTCTCAAGAGCTGAATCTGTCCTTCAGTTAACCAGGCAAGTCTAACTTGGTTTATCTGATTAGGTGGAAGGATTTGGGCATTGTATCTCTAATGCTGCATTTTTATTTCCTGCTCACAATGATACTAAATCATAACCTGCTGGTCTGCAGGTATCTTGGTGGGAATATTTTGCCTGTGACACTAGGTCTGTATTTTGCATGCAGCACATTGACATTGTGCAAATGTTACCAACAAGTTCTATTATCTTTGAAACCACAGAAACAACAGTTATAATTATAGTCTGAAGATGCTGTTGTGTTTCAAATGTGCCTGCAGTAGTAGTGCTGTGATGAAAACACGGTGTGTCCCTGCAGCTTTTGCAGTGTTCAATGACATCATAATTATGTTGCATTCAAGCTTATACTTCTGTCCTTAAACACAAACAGCTTGTGTGAGACCTCTTAGGTTTTTCTTCTCATTTCCCTGGACTAAAATTAGTTGACGCAGTGAATAAGGTAGGGTGCTGCATTTTACAGGCTTTCTGTTGGGTTTTGCTGTGGATAAGTTGTAGGTAGTTCATGTTGTGGGATTTGAAAAATGAATGAATGTTATTTAAAACCTCCAAAAGGGCATCTGCTGCTTGTTGGGTTGTGATTTCCTAGTCCTGGGGTATTTAACAGTCCTGTGATTTGTGATAATGGAATTACTGAAAAAAATATCAACAAAGACATGACATTCTGAGTGTGCAAAACCAAGTTTTTATTTCTGGAGTGAATGTACTTTTAAGGGTGAAATACCTCAGGCATGTGGCCTTAAATGTTAATCTACCTGAGCCTTCTCCCAAGTGGAGGTGTGTAACCACATCCCAGTGGCACAACTGTGAAAAGCTGTCCAGGCACCCATATGCCTCCATCTTCTTTAAAGCTGACTTCATGCCTACCCATGCTTGTTCACAAAGTTCCAAGAAAGATTTTATCTTGTTTCATTTAAATTGTCCTAAATTCAGTTTAAATTCCGTTTTTCATTTAAATTGTCCTAAAACACAAGGAGCTCTGCTTGGATCACACTCACTAGATGCCCAGGGGCTTCAGTTTCTAAAGAAGACTTTTTCAGCCCAAGACCTGAATTCCTTGTTGCTCCCTGGGGATACAGCAGTGTGTCCATATCCCCTCTCTCCCATTGGTGAGCAGTGGCATTGCTGCTGGTTCTGTAGCACTGAAGCAGCCCAAGCACATCTTTGAGCCAGAGGTGTTATGAACACTAGGAACCACAGTAACATCTAAAATTAAACACAGTGTAAAACTGGTTGAAGAATAAGGCAAGTATTTTCCAACAAATATCTAATTACTATATTAAAAATATTTCTTTCATGTAAGACTTAGCTTAACTAACTCTGTAAATTAAATGTGGCATCTTTCTAATGCTTCTCTGAGTCTCTGTGATTGTTTTCATTATTATTACGATTGTAACTGTTACTAGAATGAAATTATTTACACATAGAGCCAAATGATTATTTTCATTGCTATTCAGCTCCTGGCTGCATTACACCATAATGCAGCCACAAAACACCCATCCTCTTCAAAGCTGCAGGTTTCCCCATTTTGGAGAGTAGCTGTGACCTGATGTTCCCATTGTTTGTGCATTCAGGGCGTGTCAGGACATGTCAAGTGGCAAATGGCAGATAAAGGGTCCTCTGCCATCACAGCACAGTGGAGCTGCTTTGGGCTTTTTTTACTGCATGGTGGGCACTCAGCCACTCTCTGCCCACTCTGGGAGCCTTCTGCATGATTGTTCTCACTTTAGGAGGTCATTTTCCATGTGGGAACACCTGTTCATCCTAAAAATGTGTCCCTTAGTGTGTGACTTCATACAGGCTCCGTGGCTATTGGTGCTTTAGAAGCTTCCCTCAAGTTTTAGGACCTTTTTTCCTACTTGCCTTCCCTTTTATTTTCCTTTGGTAAACCTGGATAGCATGGAAACGTCCCCTGGACACCAGAGCATTGGTGTAACCACTGGTTGGTGGAGCACTGACCAGTAGGGCCATAAAAACTGATGAGGTGTGTAAGCAGCAGAGCAAATAATGACCACGACTCCATGGCACTTCATCTTTAACACATGGACAGACATGGTCCAGTGGATAAAGTGTTTGTGTGAGAGCCAGGAGAACTCACTTGCATCCTGGATTGGCCCCTGCCTTGCCTGTGACCTTTTGATGGTCGCTTCCCTACCCATGGTTTTGCTGTTTTCCTGTCTGGGAGGAAGGGGGGAATATAAGAGTCAGGTGTGGGGGGTTGCCATGCCACATCCTGATTTATGAGAGGTCACAACCATTGTGTCTGAGATCCTAATGGGAGATTCTGGAGAAGTGCAGGGAGTTGGGCAGGTGCTTGGTTGGAGCAAATCAGCATAGCTCAATTAAAATCAATAGATTTATTCCATCTGGAGTGATAAAGGACAGTTAAACCACTGGTCCTTAGTATGTAAGAGGAGTTAGGGATGCTGATCCTTCTCTCCCAGGAAAGGTTGTTCCCAAGATGAATTTATGAACAAAAGACTGTGGGCTGTGGGATTTGTTAACAAACAAGAAGGATGTGTGGAGGTGAATCATAGGGCAATTTTATTTAGGAAACATGGAAAATGAACTAGAAACTCTTGAGTTACCTTTGACTCCTTGGCAAGGGCAAATTAAAATTGGCAACCCTCTGTCTAGCAATATAAAAGAATTAACATCTGCAGAGCTTCTGTTGGTAAATTTATGGAACAGACTGAGTAAAACTGATGTAAAAATGGAGCAGGCTTTGGATATGAGCAACTTTCAAAGTAGATATTCTTTCTGGAATTGGTCTGCAGCTTGTGCTGGTTTAGATAAACTTGCCTAGTTGACCTACTTCAAATCCCAACCTGGATGCTCTTAAAACAATTTAAAAAATTATCCCCCATTTCCAGAATAAAACAAACTGATATAAACCCAATTTTAAAGTATTCATAAAAAAGTTTAAGTGTTTTAAAAGCATTTCAGTTAAAAGAAAAATCACAGCTTAATGCAGGGAACTTTTGCTTAGACTGGGCCTTCATTTCCAAAATCTGTACAGTAATATGACACAATAGACTGAGGTGCTGATTATGCCACAGATAATGTAGTTGTTAATGATCAAGTTAATGTTAAAAGCCATTACTGCTCATTGACATAATTCTCAGAACATTATACTGGAGAAGTGCACCTTTTGTGTAGCAACAAAATGACAAAATTGAAATGTTAAAAGTTGAGTGCCTGAATAATAGCCTGTGAAATCATTTAGACAAGATCATTGTTGTTGCTATTGTAAAAGAACCAGAGAGTGACAGAATGAGACAAAAAAAGGGAGGGGGAGGAAAGGGGAAAAAAAGGCAGGCACCAGAGTGTCTCTTTCCTGAAGGGAGATGTAAGGTAGAGAGGATTCCTGCTCCTCTGTTCTCTGTCAGCCTCTGCAGTTTGGAGGGTCTTCCTCTAACAACAGAGCACCCTCCTCTGGCAGCTCGCCAAAAATGAACGCCTGGCTGGAAGCGCCGGGATGGGGACAGGACCCCTCGTGTAGCATCATCCCAACGCTGGGCTGGGAGGCTTCACCCGGCGTGGGGAAAGAGCCTTTTTTTTGACTGCTTGCCAGGGAAATCTAGGACAGCGGCTGCAGCGTTATATTAAAAAAAAAAAAAAAAAAAAAAAAAAAATCAATAGTGGAAGTTTTTTCCTGTTTTTTTTCCCTGAGAGGGGGTTCCTGTGTGACTGCAGTGCTTGGTTTGGTGAAGGTCGGGGGCTGGGAGTCTTCACCTTAAATCTGGAGGATTTGCAGGTCACTTTAGAAAAGTCTCTGTGCCCTGTGCCACCCACGGGCATCTCTGACTCTCTGGGCTTTAATAAACCCAAGGAAGAGCGCAGAATTGTGGTAATGGGCTCCGCAACAGACAGACTATTAAACGCCTGCAGTGGAGGGACACTTTACTGAGCAATATACTGTACAACAAGCCCGTGTTAAAACATTGACCCACAACATTTGGTCCATAAAAATAGTTACATTCGCAGGGACTCCTGGCAGTGATAGTTTTAATGTAGGGTCTGTGTCATGGCATAAAATAAATGACTTCCAACATTACAGTAAATGCTTAAAAAGCTCCATTGAAAATCTTTCTGTGCAAAGCAATGAGCACACAGCGCAAGTACCTGCAAGCAATGGTAGTTTCATTCCTGAACCACCCTCAACGATCTGCTTTTGTGCAGAAACACCCTTCAGCCCAGAAGCCAGGCCCTCCCAGCCCTCCTTGCTATCCTTATAAAGTCTGGAAAATCACTGTGAAAAAGGCATTGAAGGGCCCTTCACTGGATTATGTTTTCATCCTGGATTTTCCACGAACACGGTTTTCTACTCTTCTAAAGAGTCACCTGTATCAATTGGACTTGTTTTTTTTAGCATCTCCCAGCACGAAAATATCATAGCAATATCATGCAACCTTTTATGAAGCTGCTTCTTTTTATTATGTTCTAGTAAGAGCTAATAAGTGGAGGCAAGGGGTTTCAGTGTAATTTAATGCAGTTTACCTCCTTTTCTCCAGCATGAGTCAGTTCCAGACATTTTTTTTGTTTCCAGGTGGAGAGGTTGAAATCCAAGAACACCCATCTCAAACCAAGAGTCTTCTCCCTCCAGGCTGTCAGCCCACCCTCCAGCCTTTACTGTTTTCCTCTCTAAAGCATTAACTTTCCTGGAGGGCTTTGATTATTGTCCTCCTGTGGTTCCTGTAAGCTCCCACAAAAGCATCCAGTACATTCTCTGCCTCCAGTGACTGTCTTTCTCAGGATATCTTACTACAGGGTCTGCCACTCTTGGCACCCTCTTCCTGTGACCCCAGCCACTATTGAATTAAATCTCCTCCATGGTTTGGCTATGAATTCCAGCCTAAAGTCCATAACTAAACTGTGCATGGTATTGGAATTCAGCAGGAGCTGGGGCCAGCGATTAGGGATGG
>NC_071536.1:35279036-35311536 GCF_026979565.1 Vidua chalybeata | reverse complement strand
ACCATCACAGTAAAGAATTATTGTTTTAAGGATGGGGTGTGGGTGAATATTGCACTTATTTTTTTTCCACGCTGTCTCTAATCAAATGTAATCACCGCAGCATGTGTTATTGATTTTGTAATTGCTTCTTGAATGGTTTGAGCCCCAAGACTGCTGCACTTGTGAGGATGTCATTTGGGTTATATATATGAGCTAATGGGTGATGTATCTTTTTATTAGGAAAGCCCTCTAATATCTCAGTTAAAGATGACTTGTCCCAGAAGGCCTGGTTGGCAATGCTTTACAAAGTGACTCGACAGAGGTCTTTCACCTATACTTCCTTTGTGGAGTTTATTTCAGATGCTTTTGTTGCTCACTGTAAAGAGGTGAGGCCAAAGGTATGGATGCTGTCCATATAATTCCTGTGGTTACGGTATTGCACGTGGTATTACGTGGAGCACGTGGATTTGACGCTTCAAAAACTGGCTCATAAGGTCTGGTTGGTTCCCAAAACAGGCAAATTTCCTCTGGATGCTCACTGAACATCATTTAAAAGGCGTGTCTCGAGACAGGCTGGGAAAGCTCCTGTTTATAAAATGGGGAGGTGGATAAAGGAAGGAGAGACTGCATGGAAATTGTATAGGGATGTGCACACAGAATTTCCCTCTGTGGAGGGAAACAGTTTTTGCAAGGAGAGGGAAGGATTTAGGTTATCTTGTGTAACTTCTAGCACAGCATCACTTTCATCAACCATAAAATCCAGCTTGAGGTGTCAGTGAAGCCTGAAGCGCAGCTGGGACTCAAATTAATGATACATCTGAAGTCTTGAAATGGGATTTGATGAAGTATTGGCATACTGGGAATCCTAAGAGAGATCCTGCTTAGCTTGGGTGGTCTCTCCCCTCAGCATGGTGCCTGCTCTGCATCCCTGTAGTCTGGTGTGATGGCTGATCTGGTCTGGTGGCTCACAACTGCCAGGAAAAGTTGGTCCTGCTGCCCTGCCTGCTTTGGCTGTGCATTCCCATGCTCTCTCCTGCATGAGGTCTGGTCCGTGTCCAACCCCTTGGTGGTCTGGTTCAGCATGAACAGCTCTGAGAAAAGCAACCCCTCAAGGAGGGCTGGAAACATGCAGCTGAGAGTAGGAACTGAGTTAAACCTCTAGCAGGAGCAGTCTATGAGGGCTCAGCTCTCTTGGGAAGCCTCACACTACTGATATCCTTGTGGTCTGAGCTCCCTCTTCTAGAGTATTTCAT
This sequence comes from Vidua chalybeata, assembly GCF_026979565.1. Taxonomy (NCBI): domain Eukaryota; kingdom Metazoa; phylum Chordata; class Aves; order Passeriformes; family Viduidae; genus Vidua; species Vidua chalybeata. The sequence continues at coordinate 35,310,304 of NC_071536.1, read as the reverse complement.
AGGAATACTCAAGGCATCCTTCTGGAGGCATGAATTAACACAGAGCTCTGACTCTCCTTCTCCTAACACCTGGAACATCCTATTTTTCTTTTCCTTAGTAGCTTTCTTTTAGCTCATTCAGAGGGAGTGAGAATGAGTTCACCTGGCTTCAGAAGTCTGCATCAGAGCTCATTTGGCCTTCTTTTAAACCAACAGGGAGAAATAGATCCTTCAAAATGCATTTCATCTGGACTGGTTTTATATCTAGTTTAGGATGAGGTTAATCCCACATTAATGGTATCTCCTTTTCTAGCCTGACTGTGAGAAGAGCCCAGCTCAGATGTCTGCAAGATAGACATCTGCATTTGGTCACATAAATCCCACCCGTAGAGCTGCTCCACTAATGTGATGAACCCAGATGAATGGCTTCAATTAATAACAACAATAATAACGTAAACTCTACAGTCTAAATATAGAAAATAATTTCAGTTCAGTTTTTTTTCAGATGTAAGCCAGATCTTTCCTTGGTGTTGGGCAGATTATTTTTGACTCAAGTGAGACTCACGGTGAGTAGTTGGTTGCAGTGGTCAGGAGCAGTGGTGGCACCTCCTTTAGGCAAATGAAACAAATATGCTCTTCCTGGTGATAGGAACAGGAAAATCTTCCAAGGTGAATGTTTGGTTTTGTTCTTTTGAAGGAGATTGGAAAGCAGTGCCTCTGTTGAAGATATCCTTTGTAAAAACACAACGGTTGCAACTTTCTGTAACTGCTCGCGACCCCCAAACTTACTCTTTATTAGTGTTTCTCATTCAGCTCGAGCTGAAGAAAACAAATGAAACTAATTACTCTTGAAGTTGGGTATTGCCTTCTTGAGCTTTATGAGCCTATTTTTCTGAAATTAGAAATTGCCTAACTATGTGGAATGGTTCCAGCAAAACTGTTTCCTACAGCCACAATTTTTGCAGTCACACAAGTGTTTTGTGGGCTACCTTTGGGTAGGCAGCAGTGACATCCAGTGGCCAGCGACCTGATCACAGGTCTTCTCCCAGAAGACCTGTCTCACCTGGGACATCTCTCCCTTGGATAATGTTGTGAGAGCCCATTGAGGTTTAATACACTCATTCTACTCAGTGTTTTTTCGGGAATTTTTGTTGGTTTGATTTGGCATTTTTTTGTCTGAGAGGCTCTAAAATCCTCAGGTAGATCTTCTCCAAAACAACAACAAGGGCAATGGAAATCTACTGATTAACCACCAAAAAAAGAGAAAAGTTTTAGATTGTTGGTTTCAACAACAATAAACATATTTTAGCATGATTGTCCACAGACATGGATGTCTAAAAATGTGTTGGAGGACAAGGTGTGGATATTGATGTTGGAAAAGTTTGTTCATCTTTGGGTTCCCTACAGACAGAATACAATCTATGGGGAATGGAGCATAGCAATAGAGACCCTGCATATATTGTTTTAGTATTAGCGTATTTATTTTCAAGGCAGTGAGTCTGATCTCAAGCGAGTCAGCTCATTGCTGACTAAGAATGAAGACTGGTTTTTCTTTTTAACTCCTAAGAATAAGCATGTTCAGGATTAAATCTACAGTTATGCACTTCTAATTGCAGGAAAATCAGTTGAACTGGTGGTGCATGTTCAGATCACTTGTGCCACTGCCATGTTCATATGGTCTCTGAGCCTTTCTAAACCAGGGACCCATGGTCCACCTTAACTTTAAATAGTTACTCCTTTCAGTTATGTCAGCTACTTAAATTTATTTGCAGACAGTCAATTCATATTGATCATAACTCGACCTTTCAGTGACCTTGAGCAAAGGTACTCTGTGACTGCTATAGATATTGTGATCAATACTGGAGAGCAATTGACTACACCTAGTTACTGATAAATGAAGTTTAAAAAAAATTTTAAAAGTACACTGTTTTCAGAAACAAAGATAACTGCTCATTTAGTCTGCTGTTTGTGAAGGTTTAATATTGATACATGAAGTTATAATGACATCCTTGGGCATTCTCAAATGGTGGAAAACAATAGGGTGCAGAGTCACTGTGGCACATTAAGGAGAAAGAATCATTAGTTCCCAACTTCAAATAAGAAATTTCATGATATTTATGACAACAACACTGAGAACAAACACACTTAGCAGCGCTCATTGGAGAAGGCATGTATCAAACTGTGCCTCTTTTCTTTATGTGTGAGCCAGGTCTAGTGAAATAAAGCACTGCATTACTGTGCACAGAACAAAGCCTTTAGTACCACTTATTCTACTTTAGCACCACTCTCCTTTGCACATTTGTGCCTGAATTAAATTGAGCATCCCCAGGTATAACCAACTGTAATCATGAGGAAGAGATCACTGTGGTCTCAGCACATCTGCTGCACATTGATACCCCTCCCCACACTGCCTGAAGTTGAAAGGGAAGATGCGAGGGAGGTTTTCCCCTGATATTCCTCTCACTTAGCTCAGAGTCCCACTGTGCAATGGGAGCTAAGTACCAGCAGCTGAGACAGAAGCAAATGAGACTCCATTGGCAAAATGGTAGCAGACTGCAAGGGAGGATGGCTTTACCCCCAAATCTACTGGTTTCTGTACAGGAGAAGCCTCTCCAGTGTGAGGTGTGATGCCCACAGGATGCTCTGGGGACATGGGAGCAGCAAAGCTCACAAAGGTACAAGTGAAGCTCACCCCTACCAGTGGCCCTGAGTTCACTTCCTCTCAACACTGCTTGCAACACAACCTGAGTCTGGCATTTTACATGTTTTGGGGGTTTTTAGGAGTAGATTTCTACATGTGTGAGATTCTTTACAAAAGAAATTAATTAAATGGTGGGACGGTTCTAGCTACGCAAATCAGAAACAGGAGGGGAAACGTTTTGCAGGCACAGACCTCCCATGGATCTCCCCGCGCTCTTCCGCGCTTCCCCCAGGCGCTTCTGCTTCTCTGCCCATTCCTAAAGTTAGTCTCCTGATCACATTTCTTCAGTCCCATACTGTAAGTGTGCTTTTTATTTTTCTCCCCGCCCCCTCCCCTGAACTTTCCTGTTTTTTGTAGAGACAGTGTCTTTCTGCAGGCTCCCTCTATGTCAGACTCTTCAGTTGAGCTATTTATTAATAAACTGGTGTTTTCAGTGAGCTGGCACATCAATACACTACAGAGTGGTTCAGTTAGCCAGCATTCTGGGAAATCCTTTGCTCTATTGAAGAACTGTAAATCTCCATTATTGCTTTCCATAGCACAAATAAAGAATTGCCTCTTACCTTCGCAGCATTCTCTTTGTTAATTTTTAAGGGTGAATGCATGTATAGTCCCGAGTAAAGTGGATCTGCTGGTGCCTAGCCTGGATACAAGGCATTTATTGGGTTTTGGGCTGGTTATTTTTTGGTATAGCTTCAGCTGCTACCTGGAAAATCAGCCACAGCAAAGGGAAGCCAGGGTGAGCGCAGCAGGAAGCAATATTGAAACATTCGGATGAAAATAATCATCAAGACTTTAGGATTTTTTCCAAAACGAACCCAAACTGGAGGCTTTGCAGATTAGTCCATGACTGATTGAAGAGGTATGTCACCTGCTACTACATGGCAGCACATCCCATCACATTACAATTGCCTGCCTGGAGTCATTATGGTGTATTACATCCTTTTGTTATCAAACTGTGTCATGTTGCATCACAGTCAGGAGCAGCCGGATGGAGACGTGGCTGACACGTTGCCTGTAACAGATGCAATGAGACATAGCTTCCAAAGCACATACCTGCTTTTAGTCAAGGCTCAATTTGCTCTGAGCATATTTTGACGTATCTAGAGAGGGTTTGAAGTCTCAGGTAATCCCCTTCTGTGTTTTCCATCTCTCACTCAAGGCACAAGTCTTTCTGTTGGACCAGGGAGAAATGCAAGCTTTAGATTTCTTGGCTAGTTGCAGCATCATCAAATAGGTATGAAAACTTGCTTAGTCTAATTAGTGCAATAAATACATGATATCTGGGGACATTAGGCACTCTGGGAAGGTTCTTTTTAAAGCATAATCCCAAAAACTTAAAGAAATAAAAAAGACTTCTAATTCCTCTTCAAAAAAAGTGTAAAAATGGAGAAACTGTGGTAAAAGTACCAAGACTGGGCTTCCAAAATACTAAGATAGTGAAATAACAAAAGCAAAAAAAAAAAAAAAAAATTTCTCATATTAATCTTGAATTAAAACAAGTTATTAATATGAATGCATATGACATTCATGGCATGCCAAATGAATTCTTTATGATCAGAGCCACTGCAATCGATACTGAATGAATTCATAATAAGATACTTAAAATAAAATGTTACCACAGGAAAGAAAAAAAAACAAAACAATAAAAGGCCATCATCAAAATTGCAGTCTAAATAAAGCCCAGCAAGATGGTGCCAACTATGAGTGTCAATGGTAATTCTTTACTTATTCTTTTGTTTGACCTCTTTCCCTCCCTCTTGTTGTAATATTCACACAGATCTTCTTGAAGGGTGGGATGATGTGAGAGGTGTGTGGTGTAGGACAGTGGCGGAGTCAGGGACAGCACAAAGGAGAGGCTGATGGATGGGGATGAAGAAGCACTAAGGTGATATTAACAAGAAGAATGGCAGAAAGTGGGAAGGGAAAAAGAACAAAAACCATGAGAGACAGATGGACAAGGCATAAAGAAGGAGTAGGGGGTTCCTCAAATAGAGGCTGGTGGGTGATAGGAAAATTAATGCTTTATAGGATATACTACTTCCAGAACTTTTTTGTTGGTGGTGGGTTTTTGATTGTTTTCTTTTTTTTTTTCCCTTCCTATGAATTTATACTTTCATTCCCTAGTTTCTTATAAATCTTCTGGACTTCAAAAGTTGGAAGCTAAAAGTGCAAATTAACCTAGTGGAAGCAGCAACCCAGGAGCACAGGTTCTTCTGTACTTGGGCAGACTGTCAATATCTGTTTTGCTATGGGTAGACTTATCAGGTCAGGAAAAAGCACTTTTCAAAGAGCAGTGAGTGCAAGACAATCCTCTGCAGTAGGTTCATTACCTACCTGGAGATGTCATGCAACCTCTGAAGGAAAAGCAGTTACCTGTGCTGTACTGGTATAGCTGACAGCTAAATCTGCCCTAATCTGCCTTAATTATACTCTTCAGAACAGGGTCTTTCTGGTGATTTGAGGGCGGGAGGTTCAACAGGGAATAAGAGTCAACGGCTTTCCTTTCTAGTTAGAATAGGAGGGAATTAGCTGGATGACATTAGGAGAGTTTCTAAATATCTTTCCTGCCAATATTTGATTAGGGACTTTAATTTCATTAGACAAACTGATTTTTTCATTAGCCAAACTGATTTTTTCATGCATTGCTCTCTCCTTTTAATGTGTAAATTACATGGGATTTGACTCTCATTACTCCACTGATATGGGTGATGCCTTCAAACGGACACTGGTGCCGTGCTCACGGACGGGTCTCCTGCAAAGAGCTGCTTTGTGCTTTGCTTTGGGAAGAGATTCTGTAAATATCCAGTTCAGCATCCCCTTGCACACTCTTTGGTGAGAGAGAAAATCCCAGCACCTGACCTCGGTCTCCTGGTTGTGGTATGAAGTAGGATTTCATCACACGAAGCATAGTTCAGGTAAAATTGTGGGATGGAGGTGATGGAGGACACAGTTCAATACATGTGCCCATTTAGGATTTGGGCAGTTTATTTTAGTTACAATGATTTCAGGGCAGCCTTTGCTTTTCCAAATCAAGATTACCGTAATTTGTTATCTTTTGATAATACTAATTTTGACCATTTATGTCTCATGTCTCATCAATTTTTTAATAATATTGTCAACATTTTAAACTAGTTTTACTGAGCAAATGAAGTATCTAAGCAGTGACGCAGAAAGGTATTTAAAAATGAATTTTTCTGGGTTTATTTGGGGTAAAATGAAGTTCAGAAAGAGAAGCCAGATGAAGTTTCCAGGTATTTCTGTAATTATGAATGAACAATTTCAGCTACAGTCCTAAAGTCTGGATCATCGTGTGTTGTGTTCTTTGCTGCCTGGTGCTCAATATGCCCAATAAAGCATTGGGGGATGTAAGTGTGCTGGTATTAAGTGTATGAGACAAAATTAAAAAGAAAATATTTTGTTTCCAAAGGCACAGCAGTTGAGGCTGAGATTCCATTAAACCTCATACATGAAGCTGAACCAATCCGTGTTTTACTGGCTCCTCAGAAAATACAGGTGCTGAAGGAAGAGAGCCCAGTTGTTATTGCCAGATAAAACTCTCTGCTTGGAGTGGAAAAAGTAGGATTTAAAGCAGTGTTTTCTGGTGTTGCATAGCTTTTTAAAAGGAAAACATGAGCTTTTATTATTGAGGCGATTATGGGAACACCCATCAGTTTTATAGGCTTGTGCTTTGGTAAATAAACATGTTGACAAAATTTCTATAGTTGTTTTGAAAGTATTTTTAATAAAAAGAGCTTATTTTTTGTGATGTTGAGCAGATCTGTTCAGAACAGAAGTAGAGGGAACTTTGATATTTCATATATATATATATATATATATATATTTTTTTTTTTTTTTTTTTTTTTTTTTTTATTTCAAGCCAGTTCTGTTTTGGGAAACATTGAACCAAACATCTCAGCAGAGGTCTGGGTGATGCTGTTTATTGGAAAAGCCAAGGAAAGTGAAGATCTCTTACTTATTGAAGTGATTAACGATTCAGCATTAATAGGGTTGCAATATTGCATGGTTTAGCCAGATTGTAACATTCTGTTTGTCAGTGTTCTTAAAGGTTGGATTTTGGACTCAGGTCTTTGGTGCCTGGGAAAAAAAAAACTAATCCATGTATGGAAATACTTCAGTTTAAAGTTTCCAAATGTTTGTGAGTTCTCAGGGAATAAAAGTCAAATTTGGATTATAAGAAATGAGCAGAATTTCTCAATCAAAAGCTCTTTTTCTGCAGACTGTCCTTCATGTTTTTGCAGATTCTCTACGTCAGACAAAATATTTTCCTCCATGTTATATAGTAGGTATGGGTTTATTTATACTAAATATAACATCATTATATAATAAGTTTTCTTGGAGTGCTTGGTCCTGTACAAACCACAAAAATTTTTGCTCCAGTGACCTTGTAATATAAAACTGAGGGAGCAATCACATTGCATTATGTGCCAGTGTGGTGAAATTAGTTTTGCACTGCCTAGGCAAAAGGATCTCCCTTGTCATCCAAATTACAGGACTGGGGCCCATATGTATGCACTCTGCCTGTTTGTTTATGCCATATGAATGGTAATACCAGGAAATATTTTTAAGGGTTGATGTCCCTTTTCCCTCTGCATTTGTGGGTTTTGTTGGTTTTTTTTTTAATATGTCTCTCCTGAGTAAAATGTGTCCATTCAACAGAGTTGAAATGAGTTATGTTAATCTTCCAACATAAATATGAAACACTTTCAGTTGTTTTGCTGTCATTAGTTGTCCAGCTAAAATGCAGAGACCAATTTACAGGCAAGTTTCATAATACAGAAAGTGTTTGTTGAGGTGAGGTTCATAGGGAGAAACATGGATGTTTGGCCAAGGATTAAGAATGAGCTTAAATATTGCAGAATTTCTTCTTTATTAACTTTTCCTCAAATGCAGACTTATTTCTATCTTATATAATTCAAAGCTCATGCAGCCAAAAGAGAGAGATTTTCTAGCAGTGGGGGGTGAGCTTTTTAAAAATCATCATGACTCTCTTCTTTGAAAGGAGTAAGCAAGAATCAATTTTCTTAACTAGAGAAGTTGGCTGAGTTGCAGGTTCATCTAGAGCAGGGTGAGCTCTTAAAGAGCTAACCCAGGAAATGAGAGAGACACAAAATTAGCGTGACTTCTTCTTTCAGCTGGAGCCTGGGAAGATTATGTGGGACAATCACACCAGATTTCATGAGCTTTGACTTCAACAAATCAACAGAACCTCAAAAGATCCATGCTTAGGTATTTTTTAAACAAAGAGTTTTCAATAGCTCATGGAATCATAGGATGGTTTGGGTTGGAAGGGACCTTAAATATCACCTCATTCCAACCTCATTGCCATGGGCAGGGACAGCTTCCACTATCCCAGGTTGCTCCAAGCCCCATCCAACCTGGCCTTGGACACTCCCAGGGATCCAGGGGCAGCCACAGCTTCTCTGGGCACCCTGTGCCAGGGCCTCCCCACCCTCACAGAGAAGAATTTAATCTGTATATCAAACCTAAACCTCCTCTCTTTCAGTTTGAACCCATTACTCCTTGTCCTTGCCCTGCCCAGGTACTTATTTATCAAAATACCCATTAAGTGGAGCAGGGAGCTCTTGCAAAGACCACAAAGGCACGTTGAGTAACCCCTATTACCGTCTCCAAATGCCACTTCCCAGCTGGCCTGCTGGCTGAGAGATGGATTTTGTGCGTGGTGGAAGCATGGACATGCCCCACCTTCTGCCCCTGGGGAAGCTGCTGCATTTCCCTGAGCCCAGAGGATTCAGCCCTGCAGGCCTTTTCCTCCTGTTTGAGGCATCTGATATCGATATTGATGTTTTTGGTGAGGCCAGGGCTCTCTAAGGCACGTATGCCACCAGGCTCCATGGAGTCTGCACTCCATGGAGATGTATAGGCAGAGATGGAGGGCAGCCAAGAATGGCTGGGGCTCAGGAGGGCGAGTGCTGTGCTGTGGAATGGCTTAGATTGGTTTCAGGGCCTTCCTTTAGCTAATATTTGTTACTTTTCCACAGAAAATAGGAGTAGGCTTGCGTTTCAGGCTTCTTTTAACCTCAGATCATCTGGGTTTCATAGGTACCGGTCATACCGTAAGCTTAAATGTTCTTTTTCTCACATGTTCCCTTTCAAGCAGAGTCAAGACAGATTTTTATTTTTAAACATTTGGAGTTTGTTTTCATAAAGTTTCTCCAATCAAGACAGTATCCAACCATCTTGGTTTGTCGACGTACATCCAGTATTACTACATTAGCTCTTAATAAAGAACTCATGCAAAAACCAGATTCCCTTCACACTAACTACAGAAACATGTTATGGGAATGTGACCATAGAGCTGTGTGGAAAATGATATTACTTACAGAAGATTTGTTGTCACATAACAGCCTGCTCATCTGCTGATTGCTATCTTACGTTTATTGTGCATCTTCCTTTGTGCAGTGATACTTTCAAAAGTGTTTAAAATCTCTGCAGTAAAACAAAATAATTTATATAAAAAAAAATCCCAACATGCCTCTGCTAGCATCGAGCTAAATCCAAACTAAAAGCAAATTTATACATATGCTGTATATTAAGCTTAACCAGGGTAACGCCCCTTTCCTTTGGTTTTTGGAAAAGAGTCCCACATTGTCACATGTAAAGGGACATTTCAGCACTGATTTTCATTTTCATGAGATTAAAAGTGAAACATGTAACCACAAAGCTGGTTTATGTCATCCCCTGTTGGAGCCAGCAGTAATGCCAAAAATTAGATATTTGATAGGTTTGTGAGAGAAACAGATGCAGGAGGGATGCCATTCCCACAATTTTAAACTCCTTCTTATCTTTAAGCTAAAAAGAACATTCCAGATGAAGAAAATCTATCTTATTGGCTTTAGAAAATAGAGGAATAAAGTTGCCAACAAAAAAAAAAATAGACTAAGAAAAGTTAATTTAAAACCAATGTCAGTCTTGGGGAATTGTAAACCATAATTGAGAGAGAGAGAGTGTGTGTGTGTATATTCATATATGTGTGCACATCTACAAAATAAATAGGCTGAGATGGGGCATTTCCCTTCCTTTTTGATCTGTTTAATGCAGCCTGCAGTCTCGCTTTGGCTTTTTTAAAACACTTTTAGGTGCAGAAAGATGGGGAACGGTAAAAACCAAGGGAAGAATCTCCCCCAAACATATACCAAATAAACTCAGTGAAAGCATCCAAAAAGTATTCTTTCGGCTTTTTGTTTTGGAAGCAGTTTGTATGTCCCTGTTCTTTTAATTTCATTCTGCCAGCTGTCTGCTAAACAAATCTAGCCAGGTGGGGCTTACAACCCATGACTAAAAAACCTACTAGTGCAGCTGTCCAGCTTGCCTGGAGGAAGAATTCTAACAAATGGCAGGAATGAAAAGATTGGTTTTGTTTTCAAGAAAGTAGCTATGGTACCTTCCTTGCTTCGTTGTTGGTTTGTTGTTTTTTTTGTTCTGCTTGCTTCAGTTAACTCATGGCCTCCTAAGGTTTTACAGAGTAATGGAAAATCCACTTCCGTGGTTCATCATTTAACGTGGTATTGCTTGGATTTCTTTCTTTCCTTTTTTTTTTTTTCCTGTAATGATTTTTTTTTTCTGTGTTAGAAACATAGGGCAGCTGCTTTGAGTGTAGCTAAATGTAAAATAATCCGACACTTTCCCCACAAAAGCACTGGTAAGCCATATAGTAGCTTAGCTGGATTTTTAAATATTCAAGAGTTGAATATATAACTAGTGAAGGGTGGTGGTTGGTATTGTTTATCCACAAGCTGGGGACAGAACAGGCTTCTTTGCACTGCTTCATCAATCGACCTCAACTGTGATTTTCTAGTCAGCAAATGAGTGCTTCATTTTCTGTGTCTGTGTTGAGCTAAACAAGAGCTATGCTAAAAATTACCAAACCGCCATCTGATCTATAGTTTCAGCAATAGAAGATTAGCATGTGAGCCACTAAGATACCTTCCCTCTCTCTTGCCAGAAAAAAGAATGTGTGAAAGGTGTTTGTCACCAACTCCACTTAGGGAATTCAACTGAAAATCTCCCTCTGCTTTTTGTTGGGTAACAGCCCAAACAAAAAATAATTGGTTTTTGGCCCAATCCTGCCTTCTTTGAAGCTGGTGACATCTTGTTCTTTTGACATCCTTGGTGCAGGTCCACACTGATTGAGAGTGATCTGGTGGAGTGATTTGCTCAGTGAGGAGTTGAGGGCTTTTGGCACTTCTCAGGTATCACTCCGGTCTCATGGGTCCCAACTTTAAAGGAACACATGGCATTAACACCTCTCGGAGTCCGGGTGGTGCCTCACAGTAAAGCTGCAATACAGGCTTTGGGTTTGGTCCAGAGCTAGTAAAGTATCTGTGCTTATGTGGGTGTGTGAACAGTGCTGCTGAAGTCAGTGGAGCCGTTTTGACCAATTACTGCTTATCTAATGATAGAAAATTTCAAGTAAGGTTAGGACATTTTGGATGGGCACTCTAGTCAAGTGACTAAGTGCTTTAAATGAAGCGTGTCTTTAATTGCTGAACTGAAAAAAAAAAAAAAAACCACATTAAATTCTTGTAGACTTGATTTCAGTGACTTATCTGTTTCCTTATTAGCCTACAAACAGATCTGCTAAGCAAGATGTGAAGGTACAAACTGAGTCCTACTGATTTTCCCAAGACAGACAGGTGGCAGGCCCAAACACACCTCACTGAATGATTAGACCTTCCTCTGGGAAGCAGCAAGTTGCACACAATGCATGTTCAGTGCTTGCCATTTTCCCCTTTCTGTTTGCCATCTTCACGAGAAAACGTGGGCGCAAAAGGACCGTAATTATGGTTTCCACACCTCTTTGTCCCACTGAGACTTCTCTGCACCCACCAAGGCAGTGGGTTCGGATAACATCCCCTTTACAATCAATTTGGGAGACTGAAACCTGTCTCTGCAGATGGGATGGGGGAGCAGCAGACTCTGCCTGGGCTGCTCAAGTCAAAATGGCATCGAGCATGGGCAGGCACGGCCAGATTGCAGTTGCAAGCACTGTTATTTCCTTTTGTTGTATAACAAGGCATGAGTGATATTGGTTTGGGGTGCTCACAAGCCAAGAAAAAAGAAGGCCAATTTTTCATGAGGAAATTGAAGTGCTGATGCAGAACTAACCCTCACGGTTTGTTGTTATTTAATGAAGAAGCAGTGAGTGGGGGATTTTGGCAAAACTTGGTGTGTAAGCATAGCAATTGCAATGACATTGTTTAGCACACAATGGAGTAACAAAGGTACTTAAATGCTACAATTAAGGACAGTGTGAAGATTCTCTGAAAGCAAAAAAACATGCCTGTGTTACTCTCTAACATATAGAAATATATTAACTTTATTCATTTTTTTTTTTCATGAACCTGCAGTAGGTTCCTAGAATGGCTCCAGCAATATCCCTGGAATTAGCTCCTTTTGGTGATATTAGAGTCTCTGGACATTGTTATTAGCCTCAGTTTTTTTACCTATTTTTCTTTATTGTTAGGTAATGGCAAATGTATATATTACAGTAAAAATGCTTACGTTCATTTCCCATTTATATTTTTGAGAACAATGTCAGATTCTAAAGGCCTGCACAATGTACAGAAGATATATATGTCTATGCAATAGCAGGATAATATTGGGAAAGCTGAGCCTTGAGAGTAATTTGCCATAAATTATTTTACCTGGTATTATAACAACTTCTTAATGTAAAGGATTTTCTGGACTTGCGGTATTTGTACAAGAAGTTCTGTTTTGCAAAAGAAAAAGAGTAGGGTTGGGAGGTCAAATATACTATATTGCAGCTTTCCTTTAATTTTCCATACATTTTCAAATATGATTCTAAATTCAATGGCTATTACGCTGGGTGAGCCTGAATGAGCTTGGCTTTGGGAGAGGAGAGCTGTACCACGTTTTGCTAAACACCGTTTCCTGTCGGCCATGAGAGCAGCACTTTGCTTCTGCAGACCACAAAGAGAGGATGGGAGACCCAGGAAAGCTCCAAAACACTGTGTGGGATTACACCAGTCTAGTCAGTGAGCCCTGGTGCCAAGGGTGTAATGTAATATTATAACCATCTGTTCTCCAAGGTCGTTATCCCAGTGGCTCCTGGACACCACTCACCCTCCTCATCATGGCAGCAGCATGTCACCATGGTATCTGGAGCACAAGGGGGATGTGGCAGGAGTGCAAGTGACACAAAAAGGCTCTTGAATTGTGGAGACCTTCTCCACTTCTATGCTGTTTGCTGCTCAGTACAAAAATGGGTTCCCATTACAGCCTCCACATAATCCAGGCAAGCATAGCTGTTCCAAGGATGTAATCTCCCTGGAATGCCTGAGAATGGGAACAATTGGCCAACTCTCATGGTTTTAATATGCTGTTCACCTAATTTGGTGACTGAAAGTTTCCCATGGTCAACACTTTTTTTTTTTTTTTTTTAATTTTACACTTATCTGCAGTGCTTATATTTTTTTTTTCCAGTAGGACTGATGTTTTTAGAGCTACAATATTTCTTTCATTCCTATATGCAGAAATATGAGGCTGATCCTCATGAAGACATCCTCCATCTGTCCATTTTCCATTAATTGCAATGTGCTGGAAGCCACAGAACTTTCAGGAAAGAAAGATATTCTGATTGCTGAGGAACAGTTTGGAAGTCAGGGAAAGAAATATGAGATGTAAGATTGAAATCAAGTTTGACGAGAAAATCTGAAGATAAAAAAATGTGGTGGAACAGTGGACAAATAATATCCTATGGCCTATGAGGAATAGGAGAGGAAAAAGTATTCCAAGATACTGAGCAAGGGTTGCAGGACAGGAATTGACCATGAGCGGTAGGAAACTTTGGTAACAAGGTGACCCTGTGACTGTGGGACTGAGACTGGATCTACAGCAGAAGGCCAATGGGAATGGTATCTCACAGGATCCCATGGGACTGCAGGAAGTAAATGGAGACTGGCAACACTAGCCAATAGGGATGAATTTTGGGCTTAAAATGAAGAGTCATGGATGGGATTTATTAAAAACTAGTAGCTAATGATTTTTTTCTTCAACTCATAGATGAATTCATTTTCTAAAGGAGGGAAGAGGTTTAAAGGGTAAAATAGTTTCAAACACTGAATAGATCAATAAATATGGGTACTTCAAATACTGGTAATATCTTAACATCTGAACATTTTTCTGTCTGAAGAGCCTTTGAGTTTAAGCTGGTGAGCAACATGGATTCCAGCCACTCTGACCACTTCCTGTGGGGATAATCTGCAGGTCAATAGATAACGTTAGTGTCTACTTTCTTCGTTATTATGCAGAATTAAGATAAATCTTGATGCAGTATTTGATGAAGACAGGAGTGAGAAATGCCACAAAAAAGCAACATCACTCCTGTGTTACAGAAGTACACTTTGTAAGAGAGGAAATTGAGAGGGGGAAGGGGAGAGAGACCAAAGGAGAGTCTCAGAAAGGGGTTAGATATAGATACATGGATGAAATCCAAGAGAGGAGAGTTATAGGAGGTTCAGTGGATAAAATTATAGGAAAATGGCAAAATCCGTTGGGAAAAATCTCTTGGACTAAAACATTAGGCAAAGATTCATTTAACCCTGTTAAATGAGTTATTTAGTGATTGTCACATGCCTTGAAGTGATTGCATTTGTCATATCTGCTCAGAAAAATCTTTCTCACCAAAACCAATTCCAGCCTTTTTTCCTTCCTTTCTTGAGTGCTACACATTTCCTTGGAAAAGAGGTATCTGTGATTAGAAAAGAGGCTTGCCTGTAGTCCTCAAAACACTTTGCCATCCCCATGATAAATAAGTTGTCCCTCTAACAGTTCTTCTAATCTGGTGGGGCTACTTGTGAAGGCCACTTTGAAATTCCAGCTATGGAGCATGAAGGTGTTGCCAAGAGCAAGGAGGTATGAGTAGGCAAATTCTGAGATGTTGCATTCAAGTCTTCACTTTTTTAAAGGTGTCACTTCAAGGTGGTGATTATGGTTTTTAAAAGAGGAATTGCTCTGAAAACTAGTTATTTTAGAGTTATTCTGTCATGTCAGCTAACCTGAGCAAAGAGCAGTCTGCTGTCTCCAGGACAGCTTGAAAGGGTCTCTCAGGATTAGTCAGAATTGTGTTCCTTGTCAAATACCAGAGTTGATACCTCCAAGGCATGCAGGAAGATATGTTTAATCATCTTCCTTTTTCATTTGATCTTTGGTTCTTTTTTTTTTTTTTTTTCTTTGCTTTTATAGTCCTGAAACACTCACTTGAGAAACTCTGACAGGTCTGGAATAAAATTAAGAAATTCTGCCTCTCCAATTCTCATCCCAAAAAACACCTGTTAAAGGAAAATAAATCGAGTTATATGCCAGCATTCTCCATTTGTTTCTCATGTTCTGCATCAGGTAATCCATGTAGATATTTCCTTCCACCTGCTTCAAGACCTCATCTTTCTGCATTTTAGCATTTCCCACATTTCCCATTCTTGAATCATCTTCTCCCTCCTTCCCCACAGAAAATGAAAACAAGAAACTGTTGAGTAGAATTAAAATGTGAGGGAAAAAATACCCCATGCTTTCATTCTCTTGTTGAAATATTTTCCAATTCCTAAAGACTCTCTAGATTTCCTTTGGCGTGCGAGCTTTCAGGATTTCTTTTCCACTTAGTGTATTAACTTTGTTTTTTCGCATGTTATCATTATTTTTACCAGCATGTGTAACACACATTTCCCACTTTACAATAGCAGTAAATACAAATGCAGAAATTACACTCTCAGACAAATTAAGAGTAATAAACCCTAGCAGGTCCTGAACCAGCCAGTAATCATTCCTACATATCCTCTATTATATCCCCGTGTACCCCCAGTACATTTCCACATCACACAGGTGGAAGTGTGAAGCTGAGGCTCATTTAACAGTATGAATTTTCCCAATGTATCACAATTACAGGAACACCTGTGCTTCATAACTTTCTGCTGATCCACTGTGAAAATTCACAGTGTGTTTAGTAACCAAACCATCAATATGTTTTGTCTCCTACAGCGTGCGGATTGGGATGATGGCTTTAGTTCCTCCTTAAAAAAAAAAAAAACAACAAGACAACCAAAACCAAAAACTGATAGAAAATACAGCTGATGCTCATTTTGTGGGCTGTTCTAACTCTTCCCCACTATGACAGATCTTTATTGTGGAAAATCTTCAGTCTGCCCTCTCTGAAGGCTGGCAAACCCCAGTCTGGAAAACTCTATATCTTTCTTTTTTGACTTTCTTTCTATGCCTGAGCATGGCACGAAGACCATTTGTGTTCATGACTCATTGCTTTCTTGAAAGTGTGTCAAATTCATTGAGTCAGGCACCTTCAGCACTCTCCATGTGGCTCTGCTAGACTGTCCTGTGGAGCCACCCCAAGCTTGTGCCAAGGGATGGCCTTGGCCCGTTCTCAGCGTGGTTTGTGCCCACTCACTCTGCCTAGCTTGGCTTGGCTTGGCTAATTTCTACCAGCCTACCTAAGTTTCTTCAACTGATGGAAAAAATAAACAGCAATATGCGGCAAAGCTATGGTTTTATGCAAAGGACCAAGCAATATCATGGAATAACAATGCTTGAGGCACTGCTTGAATAGCAGGAGTTTTGGTGAAAGGTTTTACAGGGGTCTCTACTGAAAATAACCCCAGCTGCTTTTCTGATTTCTCTTTTAGCCTATTCTATAAAAGATAATTTGCTTTGTGTGTGGTGCTGTGGTCCAAAAGGGAGTCTGAGGCTTGGGAAGCAGGTTTCCACCACGATAGGACCCAACACTGGAGGAAGGTTTTTTTTTGCTGATGCAGAGATGCTGCTGAATTATTTAAACTGTTGTGGTAATGGCCAGAAGCTGGCTACAATTCATTAAAATTTTTAACCGGGGAGATGGAGGTGAAAAAGTTATGTTCCTTGCTTTGAGTTTAGGTGAAAAATGTACTTTGTGATCCCATTTAACCAATACTTGCATCATCTGGGCAATGTGATCCAAGTGCTTGTCCTTCAGTTCCCACACCAAGAGGTTGGCTGAAGATGGCAGATTTCCCATCCATGGAAAACAGACTGTCTGGAGAAGGAAGAAGATAAAATCATATCTGCTGCTGTCCCAGAGTGGAGCTGGGATGTTTCTAGGAGACTGCAGTCTTGGACATGCTCTCAAGCCACTCAGTTTAAAGATAACCTAGATTAATCTCATCAGCTTTTAATGAGAATTGGGGATTTGTGTCTTCTGTGATGTGTCACTCTTGAAAACAAATCTTAGGTTTATGAGTAATTTGAAATTCTGTGATATTGGGTAAGAAAATCCTGCCCTTGATAGCTGTCACATTTATATTTCCATTCTCTTTGTGAGCTGTTACAAGTCTTTGTGCTGTATCTCCACTTTCATTGATGTTCCTTTCAGATAGAAGCCCATCTTCCATTTGCAAGTTCCCATAGTACACATTCCCAGTAAGCCAAATTCTGCCTTTCCAGCCTAATATCAGTGAAGTTTTATCATCAAGAAGACTGTGGCCTCCTGAATTATTTTCCTGGATCCTTTCTGGATACTCCATCCTTGAATGAACTCAGAGAAGGAGATGCCCCTGTTTTCTCTTTTCTATGAAGCAGAATAATGCATATGGTGTGACACAGGTGTGTAGAGGGGTCTGCAAATTAATGTGCTTTGAGGTCCTTGGATTAAATTCATACAAGTGAAAAATAGTTGAAAGTCATTTTAGTGTCCCAGTGGGTCTGACATTCTTTTCTGCTCCCAGAAAGAGATTTTCTGTCTGCAAATCTCATGTTTCCAGAATTAGATTAGGAGTGTCAGATGTGCATTCTGACCCAGATTAACCCTGGAGCACAAAAATTTGATTGTGTATTTGAGAGACCAGAAGAAAAATATACCCACAGTGGTCTATCACCGAATATAGGAGGCTTTTATAGAGCACGTTCAAGGGAGGGTGTTGAAGGTATCTGAAAGGTAAATGAAGAGAGACTGTGTCCCACAAGGATAGACATTGTAGTCAGGGTCAGGAAAATAATCTGAATTCAGGGTAAAGTCACTAATTTGAAAATCAGGGAGATTTGTGGGATTTTTTTTTTTTTTAAATGTAAAAACCCCACCTTTCAAGGATGGTACAAGACGATTATAGAAAGAAAGAGACAATATTAAGAAAGAGAGGTACCAAATGTTTAAAAAGTATTTTATGACATGACTTTCCACTTGCTAAATAGCTAGTGGAAGAAGATGAGGAACTCCAAAAATGAGGCTGAAGAGATATCCCATGTCTGAGCCATAATCAGTCCTGTTAGAGCTAAAAGCCATGACCAATTGTTTGTCCTGCTTCTTGTCTGTGCTTGGACCTGTGGTTATAGAGAAGCCAAGGCAGTGGTGGAAGGCAGACTGCAAAACCTGAAGGAAGTAATTTCTTATGAGGTGTTCAAGAGCAAATACAGCATAAAACAGTGTCTTATGGGTATACTTCTTATGTTCTTGCCATCTGGAAATAATAATATGCATCTTCACAAGAGAATTCTGAAGATACAGCTTTGTTGATTTCTTTCTTAACAAGGGTGGAGTTGTTTCTGAGATCAGGGACCATTTCACTGCTGTGAAATATCTATTTCTGTTAATATGTTTACTGTGCTAAGTAATCAGAACTGGATTCCATCACTACACCACTGTTCTAATTTAGTATTTGCATTAAAATTCAGTTTATAAAGTCTTGGAGTTGAAGCTGCAGCTTAATGCTCAGTCAGGATTGTGAACAGTTGGATTCAGCAGTGATTTAATTAATGTCAAAGGAAGTTGAACCTGAGTGTGATGTGGAAACTGGCTGCTGTTTGGACTGGTTGCTTGTTCATGAATGCACTCATGTTATTACATGTTCAGAAAAAAAGAAGGAAAGAAAGCAAAACAGGAGAACACTTAACGTTCCTAAAGTAGTTTCCTCAAATTTCTCTGCAAACAATGTAAAATAACAACCTAATAATTTTGTATCTTAATCATGTTCAGTAAAGAAGTCCTTTAGATAATTGGCACTGCCTCTGTACTAGGCCAAACTTTCTTTTAAGTTACAAATACTCACAAAAGGTTTACATTATAAGGAGCTGCTTTGGAGATGTGCAGATTTAGTTTGTAAGTACAAAGTGAACATGCAAATTGCCTTATCTTGTGGGATTCACAAACAACCATCATTCAGATTGATTTAATACATAGCTTTTTATCTTTAAAAGTGTTAATTAGAAAATAGGGACAGTTCTCTGAGCACTTAAGAGTAATAAATAGATCAAAACAGCATCCATGCTTCTGTGATGGAACTTCTGAAGACTTTATAAAGGGATTAAACCAATTGTCAAAAAGACCACAGTATACATATTTAATAGTGCTACCAAGCTACAATTACATTTTTAGGACTCTATTTGCTAAGCTTTTAAACACTCATTATACAAAAATTAAAAAAAAAAAAAAAAAAAAAAAAAAGAGAGAGAGAGAAAAGAGAGAGACAGGGAAAAAAAGGGATTTTCAGAACTTTACCACATAACTTGGGATTGCTATGCCAGTAAGCTCTGTTCCAGGTCTGGAGTGACACAGCTGTGTTCAAGACATCCTGGTTTTCATTTAACATGAGTTGTTCAACCGTGTGAGAAAGAGACCTTGTGTAGTTTGGTGGTCTGATTTTGCTCCACTGCAGCATTCAGGGGCAGAGGGGAGATGCTGCTAATGGATATCCTTGACCTACCACGAGTTAAAACTCACTCTTTTTAAGACTTAGAGATCTGTGCATTTAGTCACATCAGTAGTGTTCATGTAACTAATATTTTCCTTCCATTCCAATCATATGTTCGTTCTGTATATTTATTCCTACCTTTGCCCAACAAGCTCACACAATGAAATCAAACACACCAGCAGTAATGAGTTTCAGTCTGACTATTTATCAAGTAAAACAGAGGAAACTGCAACTTGTCAAGCAAACAATAAATAAGGCAGATCTCATTAAAAAAATGAGAGAAACAGGTAAGGTCTTGAAATGTACTCAGGAAGTAAATAGTGTGAAGGACTAGAGGAAGAATTAACTTCAGCACCTGAGGTCATCTACTTCTAAAAGTCTCATCTAAAATATGAGCCTTAAGGGGCTTTCAGAGATTCTGTGGGACCAGTTTCACCCCACGAGAGAACAGCTGCAATACTCCTTTTCCTGCTGCCATTTCCAAGTCATACCTATCAACAGCATATAAAATGCATTACAGCAAGAGTAAAAATCCTCTTTTGTCTCTCCAGCCTGAGTAATGGTTTTGAATGTCAAGGATTTCTTTTTGCTGCTTATTTCCATATATCTGCATGCAGGTACTCATGCACAGTGGTTTCATGAAGTTGCTTTTATTTGCACAAACCACATGATATAGTGTTGGTAAGACCTATATGTTGATGTGGACAACTTCAGAGAGGAAAAAGTCTTGAATAATTTCTATGATGCAGATGGAAGGAGATTTTTTCCATCTACTATTTGCCATTTCAAAACTTATAGCACCTCAAGAAAATAGATATGACCCTTTATATTTTAATGCAAATATCTAGATATAGAGAGTTTGGAAAGAAGTTGCTAATATATTTGAGAGCAATTAGGAGAATAACTTATTTCCCAGATTGTAAAGGATATTTAGCATTCCTTATGGAAAGTTGCACGTGTTTGAAGAATCTTGTTGCATTTAAAGCATTTAATATTTTATCAGGATGAAATATGCATTTAACTTTTATAGCTTGGGAAGTGGCAGAAAGGGAAACAGTGGTTAGAAGTGTTTATCAGAGCTTTGGAAATGCTCTGTGAAGATAACTTCACAACCTGTCTGGGCTGATCACCCTCCATCATGAGGATTATGAATAAGAGTTTCCTAATGTCTGATCTTAACCTCTCAAGCTGCACTTTGTGGCCTGTGCCCTTTGTCCTGTTTGCTGCCTCCACAGAGAAGAGTTTGCTCCATCATTTGGGAGCAGTGGTTTGAGCTATGATTGGATTTTCCTCTAGTGTCCTCTTCCATATATGAAACAGGCCCATCATCCCCAGGATGCCCTTTTTGGTCCTGTTCTCCAGGCTTCTGATGGACTTAGCCACCTCTTCTGGACCTTCTATGTCTGTAGCACATCCCCATCCTGAGCAGAGAGGGGAAGACAGCCTCTCTCTACCTCTTGCCATGCTCCTCCCTGTGTGGATGGCTGTGTGGTTTGTCCAGGGGCTCCTCCTACAAAAGGAAGAGGAAGGGAGGGTGGGATTTTCTCATCAACTTGGTTGATGAGGGGGCTTTGGGGGACCATGCAGTGGGTGAGCACTGGTGGAGCTGAGTGCAAGCACAGAAGAAGGCAGTTGCTGCTGTGAAGAGCTCAGTCTGCACATGTCACAGGAGGCAACAGATGGCACAGGCTGACGAGATGGTATGAGAAGAGATGAGACAATATTTATAAACATGATAGACAGCAGTCTCAGTACATGAGTAGCCAAGACATTGTCAAGGTTTTTTTCAGGCATTGCAGGAGGGGTTTTGGAGCTGAGCTGAGCAGAGAAGTGGTTTTGCAGCTGCTTGCAGGAGGATGGTCCCAGGTATGAAAGAGAGAATGGAGGTGCTCAAGATAAAGCAGAAATTTCATTCAAAATTGAGTAATAAAGTATATTTATCAAGGTGGGGCTTGATAAAGTTCTGGTTTGGATTAGAAGATTGATGGGGATGGCAGGAGGTTGGGTTCAGGAAACCAACAGGTCCAATTTTGGAATATCTCAAGGGATTTTGGTGTGTTTGAGAGCGTGGAGAAATGTGATCAGAAGAGAGAAAGCATCATGGAGCAATAGTTCTTCATTCATAATCAGCCAAAGTAGAGGAGCAGCCATGTCCTGGGCTCTCTCACCACTGCAGGGTCCAGCCCTTCTGGACAGAGTTCTTATCACCATCTCTGTCTTGTCAAATGTACAACACACTGGTACCTTCACCCATGTAAAAATGCAGTGTCTGTTGTGCAGTGTTTTGTGTGCTCGTGTTCAGTGGAGTGGATTAGCTTGTGAAGACCTGCATCCTAATTCTGATGTAAATGTAAATGTGTACTGGGTATTATGTAGCTCTGGCTTTGAAGCTCTCTAATGTTTATTTCAAAGTAATAATAGCCTCAATAATGTTCAAAGAGCTGTTTGGTTTGGATATAAAATATATATTACATAAACTAGTTTTGTAGTCATCAGTATATCTAACTTTTTTCTACTGTTATGTCTGGAGTTCATTTTCTTGAGCTTTCTTTATCTCAGTTCCTGATCATTGCTTTCTTTGCCAACCTGAAGCTTTGTTTTCTTTCACATTTGTGGCCTCCATTCATTGCACAGAAAGGGAAGTAAAGTTTCAATTTTTTTTTTTTTTTTTCTTGGAGAAAGAAAAATGAGAAAATGCAGATAATAGCAGAAAGATGGTGGGGGAAAAAAAGGATCTTTTACAGGTATGAGTTAGTTTTCCTGACTTAGCATGTTATGTTTCTATCACATCAACACAAAACAATGTGACCTAAGATGATGTATGAGAAGCTGAAAATGACTCATGAAAATAGAAATGTTAGGATATCCTGGAAAAGTAGCTATCTGCACATTCATAACATCAACATTTGTAGCACAAATTCCAGCTTCCACAAAGTCTGTTTTTAATAAGATGAATCAATTCCGTCCCACTTCTAAGGGCAGAAGTTGCTTGTTCCTATTACCAGTCAACAACTCAACACCATTTTCACTAACACTGCAGAAGGAGAGAAACCTAGCACATTCTAATGAAAAGTGAACAATTGTTTGGAAACTTGATAATGTGCTATAATGCATTAGCTGAAGAGTGGGCAGAAGCTGTGTTAAGAGAATTGACCTTTACATGCAACACGTTTGCAGAGATAGGGAGGAAGAAATACATCACTCACTAAGTAGAACAAGAAGCAGAACAGAAAAAGCTGGGGTAGGAATTTTGACAAAAAGGACAAGATTAAATTATTTTTGGTAAGTTTTCAGATAAGAAACACCTTCCTCTGGAAGCATTTTATAACCAGATCATTAAGCAATCCTCCCATGATAGCTACTTCATATAATAGTGTTTTATTGTCTGCATTTGTCGAAGTATCAGAATACCAGTAATGTTTCATAGTTACATAATGCTTTTTTGCTTTTAATCTCACAATAAATAAGAGGTGGGTGAATACTACAGTACTCTGCACTGACTTCAGAGGGCTTTGAATTTCCTATCACTCCTTTTCACAAATCTCCTTTATTCCTTTGCCCTTGTCTTCAGATGCTTTGTCCACCCTTAAACCAGTCAGAACAAATGACATCACAGATAGCAAAGACCTGTGAATAACACTAAGTGATAGCCAAATTCATCAATAAACCTTTCTAAGCTCCTTGGTCACCCAGGAGACTGAAAAACGAGCAGTAGAGGTGACCCAGGTAATTTCAGAACTGGAGTTTTGTTTAATTGACGCAACTGCAGAAATTAATAATACAACCATTAGCCATGGCTTGCTAACTTTCATATCTAATGCAGTTAAATATAACATATATCCTCTTATTTTCAGTTTCCAGTTTATCACGTGCTCTTGTGCTAAAAATGCAATTCCTGCAAAGTAGCTGGGGGAAGCTGCTGGTGTTGGTGGTCAGGTGTTTGGCAGGAGGAATGGAGGGTGTGTCTGACCTCGGCTTGGACTTGCTTCCCTGATGCCCCATGCAGGGTCTTGCGTGGCTTTGCTGTATCCAGAACTGGAGCTGAGAGGGCTCACAGGGAACCAGCTGAATCACAGCTCAAGAGCTGATAGCTGGGGTGTGATCAGGAGCAGCTCCACAGGCGTGCTGGAATAGCAGGATGGCTTTCTGCTCATTCTTAAATCCACTGGGATCTGGAGATGCAAATGGGACATAGCATTGCCTTGGTTGAGGGTTTAGCAATGTGTGGTTGGAAAAGCCAGCATTCAGCCAAGCATTTCACTCAGGAAGCAAATAGTTGGGAATATTGGTATGCACTTTATTGTTTCAGTGTTTCAGAGTTGATATCAAGAAAGATAAATGTGCCATTTCCCCCTACAATCTGCCAGGCCATCCCTTTTTTGCAAGACAATGAGGACAGCCCTTTTTCATATCTACACCACTAGCAGGGTCTGCAGTTCAATGCTTTTAGGAGAAGTGAAGTTTCTAATTTATAATCCTCCTGCAAGCTTCCACAGCAAATTCCAGGGTTACAGAACTGCAGAATTCACAGGGGCCCACACAGTTTTAGGTCACTTAGTTCAGGAAACATTTAAATCTCCACAGAGTGTGGATAGCCATAGGGCCATATCCAGTTACATTTCATGATGCCTCCGTGTCTGATTTTTGGTTACATGAGTTCTTCCTGCACGGGTGAATATGACTTTTTTGGGTCTTTTCAAACCTGAAACGCAGGGAAAGCGAACAAAAAAGCTAAAGAAACTGTGCAATCCTCCCTAAAGTGAAACTGCTGCTGAGTGCCTGTGGCCAAAACAGCCTTCTCCTTCCAGTTCATCAAGGACAACCTGTCCTAGTGCCATGCCAACATTTCTTGCTTTCCATCACATCTCTTGGGAAAGCCCCATAAGCAGTGACCTTGTGACTAAATGCCTGCCAGATCTGCTTTCTGGCAAAAACAGCTGCTACTCTTGGCACATTCAAATGCCTGTTCAAATTTTAGGAACTCCTCTATGAGGTGTTCATTTTATTTCCCTTCAACAGGAAAGCATTTCTCTAATACAGAGAAAGACTATGGACCATGGAATTGCAAAATATAACTGGAGACACTGGTGGGAATGAGATGCTTTTTCAGCATGGGCTGTCATTCTGCATGCCTTCCTGATCAGTGAAATTTTCTTTTAAAAGAAAAATTTCATTATTCATTTCACCAGGAATTAATCCATTGCAGCTAAAAATGCACTTGGAAGTTAAAGGCCGTATATCCATAAAGCTCTGCATTTAATCCATCCTTTTGGCTACCAGCTTGTGTCCTCAAGGTCTGGAAGAATTAAGGGCCAAATATGAAAGTCTGTATTTAGAATACTTAATATTGTACATGGACAATTAATGGGATTTTCAAAACTGTTAACGCAGGTGTAATATTCAATATTCTGTACTGGTGTGATTCTCACATTAGGAGTGTTTTAATGTAGTTTGTGGGGTTTTTGGATAGTTCACAGAACCAGGGAAAGCTTGTTAGCCCCTGCCCAGAACATCCTGTTTGGATTTATATTATTTGCTTCCTGGCAGTGAGTGATTTGAAAACCACTGTTGGTGCCATACTGGCACATAATTGCACCAGAAAACATGGCCCCAGTTTCTTGAAATTTAATTTGGGAATCTTCATCAAGTTACTTTTATAAGAGATAACTTCGAGTGTGCGTGAACACATCTCAGACCCTGCCTTGCTGGTACCTGGGAAGGAGCAAAATTCACCAGCCCACCCCATGAAATGGGATCAGCAGGCAGCAAACACCAAGATATTCACAGCATGAATTCTGGTAAAGTATCCCTGCGTTGGCAGGTGGGCTTTAAAGATGGATGAATCTCCCACATCCAGATACAAGTGCTTGGAGGTAACAGGTTTTTACCCCTGTGTCACCACAGAGATTTTCTGTACAGAGCATGGGCAATGCCTTTCTTACATCTGCAGATGTAAAAATCAGATTTGTTTTTCCAAAACGTGATCTATAAATTATACAACTGATTCAAAACTACAGAAATGATGAAGCAGCAATTCTACAGAATAAAAAAAAAAAAAAAAAAAAAAGGATTTTTTTTTTTTTTCTTTGTTTGTTTTTTTTTACTTAAATGTTTGAGTTTTCTGCTCTGGGTGAATGTTTAAACAGTAGAGACAGTTGTTGAGGAATGTTTTGACTTTGGTATGGGCCAGCAATGGACATGCCTTTGATATTAATATTATTTAACATAATGTAATTGCATTAATGCTGGCTAAGTGTATTCCTGTTGAAAACTTGTATTGATTGTTAAGAGTGAAGCTGCAGCCTTTTAACACCAACTGTTGATGCATTGTCTGTGGAAGCTCAGAGTCTTAAGGGCAAGGGTAATTTATACTTGCCAAATCACTTAGAGAAAATTCCAAGTACATTCAAATTTGCATATTCAGAAATATAGAGGGTAATTAGGGATAGGCTCAATATTTGCTCATTTCTATCTTTTAAATCACAAACTTGGAATGAACTGTCTGGCTTGATATTTTCTGATTGGAAGCAAATAATGAAGAGAAACTCAGTCCCCCTCAAGCCATGATAAAACACTTTATGGTCTCATAACATCTCAAATTTGAGGGGGAAAAAAACCCCAAATCCCTAAATCTCATACTGGTTCACAACGTCACAAAAGGTTCCCCAGCTGTGTTTCTAAGTCAATAAAGGGAAAGTTACCTCTGAAGAGGTCAAATTTAGAAGAATGAAATCTGTAGGATGCTGTTGATATTAATGAGGTTCTGCTTCTCTAAAAGTACGCAGGGATCTCACAGCACAAAAGTTAACTGAGTTTAATTTAACATATTTTTATATAAGAGTTTAGAAAAAATAAACAATAAAATATGCATACCATGTCAGCGAATAAAAATTAAGACAAGAAAGTTTATTTAAATATTTGATATTCAATGTCAAAACTTATAAATTATTTTTTTACATATATGAATATTTGAGTGCTTTTTGCAGAACCATTCAGATTCTTCATCACTTGAGAAACTCTCCATACCTGTGTTGCTTTAGTGAAATAATGTGAAAGTGCAGTTTATCAGTGCCTTGCCTTGAATCCTGTAACCTGTAAGATTTTCCAGTAAAAGGAGTTAATGAAAAAGCAGAATTGCTGTAATGTCCTTGTGCTGTGTGCTCTGGCACTGCTGTTTCTCTCACTCTTATCTGCCTTTATTCTGGGAGACCTATAAGGTTCGCCTCTGAACGTGTAGAATAATGGTTTATTTTTTGTGCTTGCTCTGGTTTCAATAATTTGTGGATTAACTGAGGAGAAGAAGCAATTGCACTCGTACCCCCTTCGAGTGACATTTGGTTCCTTCTATTTCTCCTCATTTCCCTAATATTTGCTGTTCTTTATACATTCCTCCTCTTGCCTTTTCTTTTCTCATTTCTCAGCCTCGTCTTCTCTCCCAGGACTGCATTTTGACACCCTTAAGCAGTGAATTGGTCTTTGCTTACTGTAGTATTCACATCAATCTTGTGCTTGTGGCTCTGGCCTTTATTCCTCATTCCATAATAGTTTCCCTTCATCCCCCACCTCTTCTCTCTTATCTGTCTTGCAGGAGAATAATGTCTTTCAAAACTTTAGTGAGTGGGAATAACAGTGTCTGTGAATATTTATTTGCTGTATAAATACTCCAAAGCTTATTCTTCATCGTGGCCACCCACGTTGCTGCATGTTCCCAGAGCATCTCATGTTATTTTTCTGTGCAATTAAACCTCATGTGTTTTGCTAATTTGAGAAAGATATGCTCAGGTTGTTGACATTTTCATCTGCCTTTTGTAAAAAAGAAAAAAAATGAGTGGCCGCCTGTGACACTTAAAAGTAGGAGGAGAGAAATTCTCTCCTTGAGAGAATTGAATGTTGGATTCTAATTTCTCGTGCCTAAATTGCAAAAATCTTGCACGACCTCTGTGTTGGCTACACTTTGCGTCAGGATGGAAGATGTTTGTTCCCTGGACTGGCTCTGCTTTGCCACATATTTTAAGTGGATATCTGAGAGGTCCTTCTTAGTGGATTTCCAAGAAGCAGCCTTGCTGATGGACTGCATCCCCCACTTAGGGACAAGGGTTTTTTTAGCCTTCCCACTTTGTAGCATTTCCACGTGGTGTAAAGGGTCTGCAGTGAGACTGAGAAATATGCCAGTAACTTTATCTGCCTTGGCCTTGCTCCACAGAAGTGCATGTGCACAAACTCCTCCTTAAGCACGTGAGGATTGGGAAATTCGGTGGGACTATTCCTAGGCTTAAAATTAAGCTTGCTATACTTAAGGGCTACAGTGATGCTTTACATCTGGCTTTCAGCCAGCATCCTGAATATTGCTCATTGATCCTGTCGTTGGAAACCAGCCACTAAAATGATTTTTTTTTTTTTTTTTTTCATTGTATTTTCTAAAAAGACACTGGGAAACCCATTCAAAATAACATCCAGACATTTGACACGTTGGTGTCTGCTTTGCACTAATGAACTCCTATGTTTAATTCGGTCTTGTCAGGACTCAGTGTCTCCAGAAACCTGAAGTTTAAAAGAGATTAAGCAATTTTTTTTATGTAACTGTGAGTAGGAAGTTATCATCAATCTCATCTTCTTCGAGCATAACTTACAAGGTCTTTCTAATCTGATCAGCTTTCTTGAACACAGTGTGTTGATGACTTGCTTCAAGTCATTCATGTGGAGATATTATACCTACTACATATGATAAAACAATATAAGGCAGATCAACTGCTTATAATCTAATTACTTTGGGCTTTTCATTTACAGTTATGCCCCGAGTACAGCTGTGCAAAATTCACATAATTTGTTTCACAGAATTTTACACATTTTTCTTTTTGTTTTTTTTAGCTTTATAACTCTGGGATTTCAGCTTCATTTGCAGCTTCAGTGAAATTGCCAGTCCCACCTCCAAAGGATATGAAATCAGATACAGGGTGTTTTTTCTAAATCTGAACTATTTTCAGGGAGTAAACTAAACCATTTAAAGTCAAAACTTGCAGTAGATTCTTTGCTGCAAGTTTTCATGAGAAAATGCCAAGTGGCTCCAGTTTCACTCCAGATGTTACAGGTACTTTTGTTTGGGAATGGAACTGATTCCAAACTGTGGGATCAGGGTTTTTCATGAACTGTCACTACTTCAGTACTTCCCATACTTTGCAGATTAAGAGACATTTCTTCATTCAAGTATTCCAGCCTCTGCTCAGTTCATCTATGAGACCACAGTGTAAGAGTAGTTTGTGTCCTTATGTTTTCCTTTGGATTTGGGGATTTGAAAACATTAAAAATATTTATATGTATTTTGTAATTTTTATTATTTGCATAGACCTTAGTATGAAGTCATATCAATGCACGACCATGTCTTCACCTTGAAATATGGAGGATATCTGTGGTGGACTCTAGGAAGGACAATCAGCTTTCTGGTATGAATGTCCTTGGGAAAACACTTTGGATAAATAAAAAAAATATCTTTTACAAAGATATTCCTCTTTAAAGACTCAAAATGCACCAACCCTTCTCAGTTGCTTTTTTTTTTCACAAGAAAGAAGACAGAATTACCAAATTCTCTCTGCACACAGGACAATGTCAGAGTGCACTTCTGCATCATTTCTGAGCTAAATCTAATCCACTCCAGTTGATTTATATAAGTTTTACATAGATAAAAATAGAAAATACTATTAATTTTTAGCAAATCTCTTTATATGTAAATGAGTGACTGGAAGATAGGGCCTAAATTTCTTGCTGGAGTGCATGAAGGATGGATTTGTTCATCATGTTTCCATCTATCTTTGGCAGGGAATACTCTGGCTAAATTTAAAGGGTAATAAGAGGGTTGCAGCAGAATAAATTGTTTTACTTAGATTTCAGATCTGAAAGTGGGTATTTTACAATCCATGTATTTATATCTGATGCTTGAATAACATAGCTTGTAGTACTCTTACCCTTCCCTGAAGAGAATGCTTTGAAAATAATATGCTGGCAAATAGTTCCCTTTTTCTCCCCCTTCCTTCTTACCTTGTCCTCTCTGTAGCTGCCTCATGTGTAACAAGCAGAACTAGAGAACTGCCAAGGCTTGCATAAACTTTGCTTATTGCTTTTTGGTTTAATTTCTTAGGAAAGCAGGAAGTAATTTTTAAAATACATATTACAGTCAGTGGATGTGTTTTATTGGGTAGCACCAATATTAAGACATAGAGATTTGAGAGTCTCAAGTTACAATGCCTTTACTATTTTTTATTGTATTGGTACTGGTGGTGGATTGCATTAACCTTGTCAATACCATTTATTTAGGATTTGTCGAAAGTTTGCTTTAGCTGTTAACATCAGAATAAGAATGTGTAAATTTTATTTGCACTAACAATACATTCACCCTTGTTGCTATTGCAATGTATTGATTTGAGATTTCTGGACCTTACCTTGTTTACTGGAAGGACTCTGAATTTTCCCTCTTCCATGGCCTTAGCTATGTTCATAGGCTTTATGGTGACTCCTAATCCAGCACTGGGCTGAACAACTTATTCTTTTATTCAAGTTCTGTATTCTACTTGTTGTCTTTTCTGACAGCAGTTTGTTGTTGAGATCTTGCAGTTAGGTTGTATGTAACCTTTAATTCAGCCTTTTTTAGCACTTTTCTTTGCCAATAAGGAGTTCTGATATTTTCTGTATGACTCATACCCCAATAGAATAATGAAATGATTTCCCCAGTACTTCAGAGCTCTCATTGACACCTGAGTTACACACACTGTGTAACCTTCAACTCTCACTTCACAGGCTAGAAAAAAAAAAAAAACCACCAGGTTTTGGGATGTTATTAGTATTATTATGTCTACAAGGACATATATAAGTAAATCCTTACTTGCTTTTCTACCTCTCTTTCACTTTTGCTCCTTCTCTGTGTTTCACTGCCTGTTTTATTCCTGTCATAGAATCCCATCAGGATAAATTAATCATGTCACTTTCAGTTTAAATAATAAAGGCATCTCCTTATCCTCCCCTAGTACATTTGGTAGTGGACTAATTTAATACTGTGATTGCACTCAGTAAGCAATTTTGTTTTCATATTGAGGTGCAGTATGTGTGTGTGTAAGAATATAATTGCAGAAGTTTTGGCCTGCCTGGATCAGGACACAGCTGAATAATTGAAAGGTATCTGCTGTTCAACATGCTCCCAAAAATCAGTGTGAAATACTCTATTGGCAAATGTGTTTTGCAGTTTTGGGGAGGACTTTCCAGCCTGCATGGTTCCCTGTGTGAAAAGGGGAGGCTCAGGCTGCAGGTTTGGGTTATCTGACCCTTTTTCAGATGCCTTTTGTTTTATTTTGCAAGCAAATGCTCCAAATTCCTTTCAACTTCAGTACTGCCATAGGGACGGGCCAAGGCTGGAACAACATCCAGCAATTGAAAAATTGCAAACTAATACAAAGTTTTTTTGGAAAAAAATAGATATGCAGGCAGCCAGTGGGATTTTGCTGCACACATTGGGACCACTTTATTTGGCCTGAAGTACAGTATGAATTGAAAACAAAACTATTGTCCTTTTGATTAACTGCAGTACAGAACCTCTCATTTTGAAACCAAACTGCTGCAGAGATGAGCCCTTAGACAAATGTTGACCCATTGTGTGGCTGTTTAACCCCCCTCCCCAAGTTCACTGTCGATTCATAGCTTCAATTCAGCAAATGGCTAATGGGATTGATAAAGCGTGGAAGCAGAGCTGTGGTGTTTTAATCAGTCTCCAAAGCTGTTTATTGGGAGCATGCACCAGTTCTGGAGAGACTGTAGATATATTTGGAGCCAGTCAAAAACTGCAAGAAAAATGTCATGTCTATTTGCTCAGATTTTTT
>NC_071536.1:35231536-35274036 GCF_026979565.1 Vidua chalybeata | reverse complement strand
TACCCACGATCTTTAAAAGAAGCATTTAGGTCTTGAGCTTACTTAAAGATTCCTAATTTTTTACTTGTCTTTTAGACTTTATTTAGCTATGCAAGATATCACCATATTCAGTATTTTTTATAATAAACATGTCTAGTCAAAGAAAGCATTAATGAAGCAATTCCCCAAATAAAACAGCCCATCATATCTGAGTTGCAGCAGAGAGAAAAGTGTGGTCTTTGTAGTTTAATCAAGATCACAAGACTTGTTTTGAGCGTCTGTCATCTTTAATTTTACGGCACTTCATTTCAGAGTGGGACTGCCAGGGTCACATGCAATTAAAACACAGGCAAGATTTGTCTTGTGAAATCTTAACATAAAAAGTAATGTGTTACTCTATTTTAACTTTTCTACTGAACTCTGTGAACTCACTAATTACTTTTCCCCCTCTTGTCACCTTTTTGATATGACATGTATTTTATAAAGGAGATAGAAGTTTGGGATTTTTTTTTCTATCATGCATATGATTGAGGATAACAAAATTAAACCGGAGAAAAAAGGAAATGTATTTTTCAGAAATACATTTTTAGAAATATCTGAGCATTACTGCTTCAATTACAAAGGGACTGGAGGATCAAATTCAAGGAAATAACTATTAATCTGCTTAACTAGGGCAGGTAGAAGCGTAATAACAGACCAGGGATTTTAGCGAGGCCAATCACACAGACTGGAGTTTATTCTCTTGAGTGGGGTGACAGGGGAAGGGTAAAGGGACTTTAATGTGGTGGGCCATGAGAAGCACAAAAAGCTGGTATCTGTGCAGCTTCTTTATGGCTTTAGGCCAGTTGTTGCATCGTAGTGATCAGTAAATTGCATGGACCCTTATTAACCTTATTGATAAGGAGCTTAGGGAAGTCCCATTCAGTCCAGAATATATTCTTCTTTTTGTTCCCCTGTCTGTCTCGGTTTGCAATCCCAGTCTCTTTGTACAGAAATCCTTTATGTTGCACCTCAAAATTCTGTGCAAGTACTCTGCTCATTTAACTTGGAGCAAGGGAACTGTAGAGCAGAAAGGGTTGGAGTACACATGGGGCCACGGGCCTATTTAAATATAGCTGGGACACCTGGAGAATGTTTGAAAAATTTCTTTTAAAGAATCTTTTATATTGTTCTTCTCTCAGTGCAGCTGGGGTCTGTGGGGATCAGGGGATTATTTTTGATACCTGTCTAAAAGAGTTATGTCTACACTGATTTCCATCCCTTGCTACTAATTAACCTTATTGTATACAGGAAACAGTCTATTTAATACCTGCATTCTTTCTGTAATGCCAAGTAAAATGAAATCTAGTGTGAAATCTAGTTAGCATTTGCCTTTTTGAAGTCATTTTTGAGTTTCCAGTCTGGGTGACTGTGACCTCAAAACTGAAAGCTATAAAATGGTCCCAGTTTCAGCTCAATGGAAGTTTCTTGAAGATTCCCTGTTCACCTGGACTTGCACGTGTAGTAAATTGCCCATCTTGGTGCTTAGCAGTGTTTTCCCAGGAACCATCTATTTTTTGGGTCACTCAGAGCCCTGCAAAGCACATATGCTCCTCCTAAGCAAAGGAGTATCCTCCTTCCTGCTGGAAAGATCACACTTCAACTGTTTCAGTGTACAGAGACTTATAAAAAATTTAAACAGCAACGGTAAAACCAGATCCATTAAGGAGAACAGGGAATGATGATTTAAAAATGTCACCACCAAAGGCATGGGATGGTGGGGGGTAGTGAGAGGAACTTAAACTATAAAATGGAGGGACAAAATTGGATGTACCATATTTTAAAGGAGCTTTAAATCCTGCTGAACAACACTGGAATTGATCCTGTCTGCTCCAACATGCAGATAGAGGAGTTGTTACTGTACAGGATGATTTCTGAAAAGAATATTCACTAAAATTGATTATTTTTAATGTATTTGATGAGGAAATGTTCCCTTGAATGTTGAAAGGTTGACCCAAGCCCCCTGGTCCTGCTTTCTCTGCAGGTCTCCAAGTGCATCCCTGATGTCCCAAAGACAGAGTTGGATTTTTACAGGAGATTGGTTCAATTCCTTGAAGAGGACTCAGGTCAGGTGGCTGGGTCGCTCTCTTGGGGACAGGCCAGCTGCATGAGCTTGGCAGTCTTTAACAGCAAAATCCTGAAGAAAGGACATAATTTAGTACTGAATTTTCTTCATTTAATACCAAATGATGATATCAAGAACAAAGCTAGTCAAAACAAAGGACAAGAAGAAAAATAAAAATAACATTTTAATACTGACTGTGCATCAGTGCTGACAGCATAGATACTAAACAAAGGTTGGAAGTGCTGGTTTGATTTATTTGTTAGTATTAAAGCTTGGTGGAAGCACCAGAGGAATAAGACATTGATATCATTAGTTATAATCTATTTGGAAAGAAGGAGAAGCATTGTTTTCATTCCTGCTGGGGCTTGTCAGGCAGCTTGGCTGTTGGAAATTGGACTTGATGGCAAAAATATAGGCTTATGGGCTTGAAGTACTGGCTGTTTGTGGGTGTCCATCCCTCTGGCTAAGTGGCCACAGTGTGGATCCAAGATTCGGTTTAAGGAGCCTGAAAGGTGCCCCTGGATCCTTCTGTAAAACTGCTCCTCAAGGAATGGGATAGAATTTTTCTCATTTGCTGTTTTCCTTCCATTTCCTGTATTTTATACTTATTTTGGTCAATAAAGTGATGGTCATTTACGCTTTACACCATTCTCCAGAAAGCACATTTCTTTGTGCAGCCTTTCCAAAAACAACAGAAATAATCTGACTTAACTATAAAAGATTTTATCTTTTTTTTTTTTTTCCTTCTGCCTTTCCTACTAAGCTCCTCTGCAAAACAGCTAGAAATTTTCATTTTCAAAACATTAGTACAGCAAATTGCCATCTTTCTGTGCACGGCATTCTCTATGTACTCATCATCTGAATGATTCCGGATCACTCTCCGGCAGCGTGAATCACAGCATGCCCTCATGCCTGCCTCTTTTTCAATTATATCTAAGAGGAAGACTGCTGGAGACCCATTTTTTCATCTTGCACAGGACCCCAAAAGTGCCAGATCTCATTTCAATATAATATTATGACAGTATGATAAAATGGATGTTAACAGGACACTGACTAATATGATCCGTAGAGAAATGATAGAACAATACAATATTGGGCAGATTGTATTACTAATGTGCATTTTATAGAAACAAAATTTCCTTTATAAACAGGGTTCTAAGATTTAATCCTTTCATCCTACAGTCCTACTTAGTGTTCTAAGATGTTCTGCAGTGCTGCTGAAATTTTTTTTGCATTCTTAATTGAAATATACATTTTTATTTTAGCACAGAGCTGCCTATATCACTCCCAATTTACTAATGAAACTTGGCATTCAAATGACTCATCAGCACGTACTGCAAGCCATAAAAATAGATTAATGTGGCATACGTTTCTTTACCCATAAAAACGCACCTTCATATAATCTCGGTGCTGTCTTATTCAACAGAAAGTATGTCATTTCCTTCCCCTAGCAGGTCGAGTTAAAAATGAGCTAAATGTGTGAGAAAGCCATTACTGCACTAATGAAAAGCTCGATACCGTTTGAATTTTTCATCACGGGATATTTGTTCTGTAGCACACAGCACTAATATTTACTGTCACCGGTACAGTATGCACGGTAATTAAGTTACAGTCATCAACGGGGTGGATGTTAAGCAAAGATGTTTCTGTGTGAGCTGGGATCTCTCTCACACGCATTTTGTAGGATCATAGGGTCACAGAATGGTTTGGGGTGGAAAGGATCTTAAAGCTTGTCTTGTTCCACCCCCTTTCCATGGGCAGGGACACTTTCCACTATCCCAGGTTGGTCCAAGTCCTGTCCAACCTGGCCTGGGACATTTCCAGGGATGGGGCAGCCACAGCTCTCTCCAGGAAACCTATGCCAGGGCCTCACCACCATCACAGGAAAGGTTTTTTTCCCAATATCTAACCTAACATGAGACAGTGCTTGAAGCATTTGTAGGTTTGGTTGATGAAGAGGAGAGATAAAAGGGTCAACAAGGATTTTGACATCTGATCTATGCTCTGTATCAGTCTCTCCATGTGCTCCTCAGACCAGAAGGATGGTAAAAGCCACTGCAGGATTTTACTGGCTAAACAGTGACTCTGTAAGAGAAATCAGTACCACACTGACTGTTTTTTTTTCTAGAAGGTGGATCAAGGCTGAAAAATTATGCACTTGCCAAAATCGTTATTGATATCACGGACACTGATCTCACCTGCATCATCTGTGGTGGCAGGATGGTGCTGAGGGGTCTCTTGTTTGTTCATGGGGTGTCTGGCTACCTCCCTTTCATCTCTTCCCTTATTAACTTCAGAAGGATATCATGTGAAATTAATAAAATCGTTGTAGGAACAGATGGAATTCTGCCTATAGTGACAACATAGCATGAGCTTTAAGAGCAGGAATAGCTTTTTCATCAAGCTCCAGTCTAGGGTTTTCAGGAGACTTCTTTCCATGAGCACAGTCTCTTTGGAGGGTATCTGAAAATATAGAATGTTCCAAATTTCCCAAGTGATTCAGCTTTTTCCTACAGAACTCTCTATCCATTTTGATAGATTCCTTCCATGCTCCTTTTCCTCCCACCACCTGGTGGCACCTGCCACATCTGGGCTCGTTTTGTCACAGTCTGGCCATGGGTTCCTGGAGATAAAAGTGAGACACATCTGCTACGGTGCACGTGTACCTCTGATTTCACAGCAGTGCAAGGTGTAGCTTTAAATAAGTAAATCAGAGTCGCATTCAGAGCTGTCTAAGCTTCAGGAACCTCTGGCATGTTTGTGTTCAGATGAACTTTTGACAAATCCCACAACTTCCTCACCATTAGGTGGGCACAGAAAGTGCTGAACCTGACTGAGAGGCGTCTGTCCCCTGCACTGCTGGAGTCAGCCAGTCCAAAGGGAGCAGTTTCCAACAGCACAATGATTTGCCTCCCCACCACATTATGCTTGGCAAGTGGCCTGAGACAGATGCACACTTGCTTCTTAATTAGACAGCTTTTTCCTTTCTGTCCAGTGAGTTTTCCTGGTTTCTTTCACTGGAGAGTGTCCATAGGAAAGGCAAGAAGCACAGCTTGTGACCCCTGCAGCCTTGCAAAGTGCACCTGTGTAAGGCAGAAAAAGGCATCCCAAGCTGATATGCAAGTGATGGATTCCTTCTGCACTTGGGCATGTCTGGGGTCAAATGTTCCAGTTCTTCTATGAATGAATCCCCAGACACAGAGGTAAGAAAATAATTTAAAAAGGTTTTGGCCTTCACAGGGTAAAATCTAATCTGGGTAGAAACTATTTGGGATATGAAGCAATTAAAACCTTATGTGAGTAAATAAGAATTTCTGCAATACTGGAAAAGCTTTTTAGTGCCTGAGAAGAGCCTGTAGACCTTTTGGCCATGGATCTCAAGGTTCACCTCTCTTCACTACTTGCTTCAAAGCAATGTTTTCCTAGCAAGTACCTACTGATGATCTTAGGGATAAATGGTGGTGTTCCCGAGGTGGAGCCCTCCTCTTTCTCAGCCTCTAAGAACATCACAGATTTCTCTAGCAGCATCTATTTCCATAATATTTTCCATCTATTTGTACAGGTAGGCTATCCAAAAAACAAAGCATGTTGTTCTATAATAGGCCAGGTCATGTACAGTGGCAGAAAATGGAAGAGGAAAATTACTTTAGGTGTTCTTTCCCTTCATAGAATAGAATCATAGGATGGTTTGGGTTGGAAGGGATTTTAAAGATCATATTGTTCCAACATCCCATGCTTTAATTAATCCCATGTCCCTCTTTCCCCCTGCCATATTTGCCTAGCTTTATGAAAGCCATTTGGGATGAAAAACTGGTTTACTGAGGGCCTGTACTGTAGGAACAGCATTTCCAAAGAGGTCTCAATTACCTGAAACACAGGCTCTGTGTGAGGTAAAAATAGATCATGGTAAAGAGAGTAAACAAAGAGGGTAAAATGCCTCTGGAGGGTGACCATTCCCTGGACCTAATCACTTGATATGGGACAGACCTGAGGGTCTGGACACACACTCGTGTTGAAGGTACCTAGAGGAGCAAAGACTCATTTGTCTCTTTTATCCATTCCTGAGGAAAAAACCTGACAAAACAAGGCTGACTTAAATCAGGAAAAAAATTAGTTTGCTGTGTCAGAGTTGCTCTGTTTCTTCTAGAATATGAAAAAGTGGCCCCTATCCTCCTTCTCCTTTCTTATATCATGTCCAGCAGTCTCAGACAATGAGTAAAATCTTTTTCAGCTTGTGCTGAGTCTGCTGAAGCCACTTAAAAGATCCACCTTTTCAATCCATTAGCTGGAGCTGATGTACTCCAGGATAAACTCTGGAGAACCAGGGGGGCTTTTTCCCCGTGCCATCAGTGTCCTGATGTAAGAAATACACCCAGGACAGGAGAACACAGACCCAGAAAATGCACCAGGTCTCAATTTATCCTCCCGTGTTTCAGAAAGGCTGTTAAATTGTCCAATCAAGGAAATGTTTTGATTTTCAAACCTATTCCTTCTTTTTTTTTTTTTTTTTATTTTTTCCCCCTCCTCCCTTTGTTTTGGGAAATGAGAAAAATATATAAAAGCAAGTTATTAATAAAACATCTATTATGCCCATGGGACAGAGGTCCTTCCGTATTGTTCAGATGGCATGTTTATTGTTGACATCTCTCTTTTCTCTGAGTATGCACAGAACCCTGAAATCCTTTTACATTTTTAATAAGATTATTTCTTTTTTTTCAATCTAGTGCAAGAAAACCGCATCTGCAATATGCATAATACTCTCAAAAACTGCAGCATCAGAGGGAAAGCACTGCCAGTGTTTTTGGCTATGTGCACTTCAAAGAGACACAATGTGAGAAGGAATAGTACGAGAGGTCTCAGGAAGGTGCTGCATTTTGCATCTTAGTGCGTGTTTGTTTAAGGTAGTTGCCTTATTTTTCAGTTCTCACATTTAAGGTAAAGCACATCATAAACACAAGAGGGAATTTGATTTGTTTTTTCAACCAACAACGCTCCATAAATCTGCAGTAAGCGATGTTATTGTGTTGCTTTGTCTGAACTTGGCATCTTACGGAGCAAGGTGGTCACCAGCTCTACGTTCCTGCAGCGCTGGGTGGTCTGGGGGAGTGTGGCATCTCTGGTTCTGTGAAAATGTGGGTCCTCCAGCTGAAAAACAAGAGTCTGCACAGCATCACCCGTGTGCTTCCCCATGGGAGTGTGAGGACACAGCCCCACGCTGCAGCTGTGCTCAGGGAGCTGATTAACTGAGCAGGACCCTTGTAGCACGTCCAAGTCCATGCCCCTGAGCTGACATTTTAAATTTGCAACAACAAAGGGCAAAAGCAGTCCCTGCTCATGTCCTGTGGGTAAAAGACTGCAAGGGGCCTGGGAACCAAGATAAGAGGGGTTCAGGCAGGTAGCAGATAGCCAGGGTTATGTGGCTGAAGCTGCTGATGGAAATTTGGAGAGCTGCAAGGTGAAGTAGCCACAAGGGAGAAAACAGCAGAACTGGCACATTCTCTGTATAGACAAAAATAGCATTTAATTCCCCAAATTCCCTTGTGAACCTGGTCCAGGCAATAAGGACAGTTCAGTTCTTCAGTGCAGAGCAGAAATCAGATACAAACAAGCACTTGATTCTTTTAAGAGCTGTAAAGAGTTCAATAATGAAAATATTAAGGATCCTTCCCCCTTGTATGCTTAAGAGCTTGGTTCTAAAAGGCAGAATAGATTCACAGAGCATCCAGTGAAAGAGCAAGTTATAAGAGGTGTGGCAGATCTTCCATTTGAGGGAAGGTTAAATTGATTAAGAGACAAATGAGAGGTGATGTGTTAGTGGTATATAGGAGAGTGAATTGCCAGGAGAGGTCAGTCAGATGATCCTATTTAGCCTTTCCCATAAATCAAGAGCAAGCAGAGTGCTATACAATGGTACTAAAAGCTAATGAATTTAAAAGTGATACAAGTAAAATATTTTCTTACATGGTGCATAATTAACCTGGGAAATTCATCAGATAGCATTAAGACAAAGAGCCTAGCAGGATTAAAAATGGATAATAAGTGACAGAAACTACATAAAGATAGGAATGTATACAGGGTGTTCAGCCATTTATTCAAAACCATTTACTGCCTGGGGCTGCAAAGAAACATGCCCTGTGGGAAAGCTTGACATAACACTGGACTTTTTCTACCTTTTTTTACTGCAATGGGCAGGCTGGAGCCTGAGCAATGGACTGGTCAAACCACTTTCAGAATGGTCACTTTAATTTTACAGAGCAGAGGCCACACCACCACCTACCCTAAATTGCAACCCAAAAGCTTCTGAGCTGCTTCTTTGAAAGCTTCTGAGCTTTGAGACAGATAGAAATCACAGATGGAGAGGTGCTTGTTCCCTTTATCCATCAGAAACGCTGCCAAAAAAACTTATAGATAAGAGCTGAGCACAGAAACTGCATTTTGACAAAGAGGAGAGAAGAACTCTGTGGAATTTGAGTCTGCATTTTATTAACTGAAATGTGCTCTAAAACGGTGGTGTTTTGTGGATAAATAATTTGCACTCAATCTGAACTTGCTGTGTTTTATAGTCCCTCTTAAACTTCTTAAATAAAGCCTTCAACTTCTACTGAAGGTGTAAGGGGTGGCCCCAGGTATTTTGGAGGTGTGGACAACCTCCAAAATGGAGATGGTGGATTCCCAGCACCTTTGAAGTATTTCTGAGGGTAAGGGCAAATTATAGAAAGTCAGAAAACTTTACCATGGTCAAGGCTTTGTAAGACAAATTTCATTCTGTTCTGTTGTCTCCGAGCTTACCCTGCCCTTGGGTTTCAGGGCTGGGTGCCTGCAAAACCCCAAATCCCTGATTACTAGAGGTGAATTCAGGGTGTAGAATAGAAAGTGTGTGTGAGGGTGGGCACAGTTAGCCCAGAGTGTCTGTGGACTCCACATTCCTGGAAGTGTTCAAGGCCAGGTTGGATGGGGTATGGAGCAACCTGGGATAGTGGAAGTTGTCC
Organism: Vidua chalybeata; assembly: GCF_026979565.1. Lineage (NCBI taxonomy): Eukaryota > Metazoa > Chordata > Aves > Passeriformes > Viduidae > Vidua > Vidua chalybeata. The sequence goes on along the minus strand of NC_071536.1, from coordinate 35,264,964 downwards.
CTGCCCATGGCAGGGGGTTGTAATGAAGTGATTTTTAAGGTCCCTTCCAACCCAAACCATTCTATGAGTCTACTTAAAAGAAAGAAAGGGAAAAAAAAAAAAAAAAAAAAAAAAAAAAAAAAAGGATGGGTCTGAATAAAGAGAGCACTAAAATAGAAAGTTCTCTTTTGACACGCGTGTCTCTGTCTCAGTTTCTCACACATTTGTGTGCAGTGGCATTGCATCCCCAACTGTCATGTCCTGAGTCTTGAATTCATCTTTATTTTAAACCTCAATATATGTTTTGAGTGAAAAACAGTAGTGAGGGCTCGTGTTCTCTATCCAACATGAAGCAAATCTTTGCAACAAGGCTCTCTAAGTAAAAAGGGACATTAATTACCACAATATTTCAGGTATGTTTGGAAGTATGAGTTTGTGGAGTGTAAAACTAGCCTGGAGTGATGGTAGAGGACATTTGTTTGCTGTGATCAATGGTGGTGAGTTGGCACAAGGATGAGATTGTTGTTTTAGTAGCATCCTGAACCATTTCTTGAAGAGAAAGGTTTGGGTACAGACTGACCTCCACAAGCCACTTGTTTGTCCCTTGATCTTTAGGGAAGAGTTGTTGTTTTTTTAACCCGAAGTGGGTGCTAGGAAAGGCTCCTACGTTCTGCAAAACAACAATTACCCTGGGCTCCATTTTTGCATCCTGCAAAGCCCAGGACCTGTGACTGAGACCCGTGCCTCTGCTTATGCTCAGCTCCCCTGTGCCCCACGTTTCCTTTCTGCAGCAGGAGCACCGTGCAGGGCACCTGCTGTGCTGTGACAATATGTGAGCTCCCCAAGGCTCTTCTGCCAGCCTCCTCTGAGCATTAGCTATGTAAAATCTATACACTGCCTGATTACAGTGGTGATTGTGGGCCCAGCTCACTTCCCAGCTTTTTTCCCAGCTCTACCCATGGTCTGTATCCCATGTGGAAATTGATTAGCTGAACTTCTTCAGTGCCTTGGGCTGAACAGCAGCCTAAGGCTCTGTTGCAGCATGGGGTGCTTGCAAAAAAAAAAAAAAAAAAAAAAAAAAAGGCTGAGTGTTACCTGCACTGTTCTGGCATGGAATTAAAGAACTGTTAAAATGTATGCTGTTTGCAAAAAATACGAATCTATATGTATGTAAATAAAAAAAGGAATAAAGAATTGCTCAGGGGAGTTTGTCTCCTCTTTTAGCTGTAGCTCAGCAAGTCACTGTGCCTCATCATTTGTTCAGAAATTCAGAAGCTTTGGAGTGGAATTTCTTGAGTTAAAAACTGACTCTCACTGAAGCTTACAGTTCAATATGCTGATGTTTTATCTTTATTTTAATGATAAAACTTTGTAGCTGGAAATGCCCTTTTTTGATTGCATTAGAGATTTATTTCTGATATCTCCTTTTACTGAATCAATCCCAGTTTGGTGCTCGTGCTTCTCAGATGAATTTGAATAGAAGATGCTCTTCACAGGGAGAAGATGCAGATAAACAGTGATCTTTGGACATATGTCTCTGCTGCATTCTCACGTTTCATTTTTCTGATAATTTACCATTAATAGCTCCTTGCTCAAAATATCTGTGGTCCTTCTCAAACTGATGCTGGCTCCTGAAAAAGAAAGGTCTTCTGCAAGTCTAATTTTGACTTGCTAAATATTTAGCAGAGTTTGAGCAGAACTGCTACCAAGTGATAGTGAATATTCCAATAAGTACCAATTGAAAGAGCAATGTGGTGACAATACAGGCTCAATGAATTGCAAAACTTGGACACTTTTGGGATTTAAAAATGTTTATGTCCAGCAACAAGAGTCTGTCAGAGTCCTGGGTTGTGAGCTTGGGTAATAAAGAGCAAACTGCCTGAGCAGGAGGAGAAAGAAACCCAGCTGCAGTTAAGACTTGAACATTTATTTTTATTTTTATTTTTTCCCACTCTTCCCCTCTTTTATCCTTCTGGTTTCTGCTGATGGCAGGGGCTGAAGGGCTGGCTCTTTGACTAATGGTTGAGTCAGTAATTTTTCCCATTAAATTAATGTATGTATTAAGAGAGACAGGAAGAATTGGTCTCTTGGGGAAGGAAGCAGCTTGGTAGCAAGGCATGGCCATTCCTTTGTGTTGTCGGGATGAGAAAGGAAAGGCATCTGCTACAGGCCCTGGATTTATACACTCCTCTGGTGAGAGCCACTTGTGTCCCCCCAGATTGTCTGCCCACATCCAGGCTGCAATTTTACAGAGCATTTAGCAGCAAGCAGTCAGCACTTTTGTACAGTGTTCGTGTAAGGAACCCTTCAAACACAAAGAAAGGCTCATGTGTCCAAAAGTTTCCTTGATTTTTTTTTTCCTCCTTTAAACCAGTTGATCTTAAGAGAGATATGGTGCATTTCATAAGCCTTGTCTTATAAAAACAAGACAAGAGGAGTCTCCATGCTCCGAAGAAAGCCTGAAAGAAGATTAATTAATTAATTAAGAATCTTTTCTTCTGAGTGCAACAGGCTCCAAGTAACAAGTGAACTTTTCATTTCCAGTAATAGCAGAAATTACCTCAATAGCATGATTGTGAGCACCCGTGGGGCCATAATGTGAATGGTCTTTATTAAGGAACAGACTGAACTTCTGACTATCTTTCTTCCAGTCATTTCCACAGGCTATAAACAGCGCCTGGTTTGTTGCTATTAAAAGAGTCTGTAGATGATGATCCTGAAAAGCATCACTGTTTAAGTACTCATGGCTTGACATTAACATGAAAAATATTTTCTTGAACATAAAGTGTATTTGGGCTCTACAGTACATTATAGTTTTGTTCAGAAGTTATTGAGCTGGATATTTGCGATACGAGGGAGATTTTTGTTTGGTTTCGTGTTTTTCATCTTAATTACTGGTCACTACCCCTCTGTTTTGCTGGATTTTTCAGACATGTGAACAGTCAGAAAAGCCATCTCAGGGCTGGTTTTTATGCTTTCTTGGTGTTGTTTTCTGCCTGTGTTAGTACCTGATGAAAGAGCCTGGTCTTAGTTAACAATCGGGCCTCATTATCTATTTGTTCCCATAAATGACTGCTCCAAGGAGCGACCTTTCCTGAATAACATGGAATTTTGCACAACAGTGCTGAGTAAAAATTGAAGGAGCCCATGATCTGCTGAGGTGATATTGAAGACATATCTCTCATGCACAGCAGACCTATGCATTAATCCTATGTTTTGGGGTCTTTAATTGCTTTAAATATTTGCTTCTGGATCTGTGTTTCACACATCTTATTTACATGGTTTATTTTTCATTTTATGAACAAATCGATAACCAGACAGACTCTTTACCACACTGGATTAGTTTTATTTATTCTCTTTGAACTTGATTAAAAAGCTGTCAAACATAAGTCTACATTTTATCAGCAGAATACTTTTACAAAACAGGGTAGGAGATGTGTATAGCTGGAAACATACATTTCAAAATGAAACAATATTTGATATATTCTAGACAGTTACCCTTTTGTTTATCCATGACAACTGAAACTAACCATCAAATGCATAAATTGATTCAAGTCTAGCCAAGTAATCCTAAGGGCATATGAAAAGGCTTTTTTTTAAAGTTCTTTCTAGATGAATTTAATGTAGTTCACCAATAAAGCATCCTCAGGAGCACAATACAAATGCTACAGAACATGAGATAGCTGGGGAAAGCGGGCAGATGTACAGTGTGATGAAGAATCAAAATGGATGTTACATTAAAATGAGCAGTCATGCAATGTCTTCATTTCATGTACCGCGTTTAAGTAAAAATGCCAAAGTTCCAATTCCGTTTTTAATTTCTTTTAGGCACTGTTATGCAAATACTGACATTCTCATTTTGTTTGTGTTTATTTTATTTGTTTAAAAGCATTAAATGCAATTTTTTTCCAAGCTCTTGGGGTAGACAAATGATTATTCATCGTGTTTTTAATTTTCAACGTATATCAAAGAGAAAGGTAAATTATACTCAGATTAGCTATGAATGATCTCGTGTCACTGCTTTAATTCATTGCTTTAAATATACATACTTTAATCCGTTTTCCACAAACCTCCTCAATTATTATCTGTCTTTCTGTGCCATTGCATATGTTGGTAAACAGCATTTTCTATGGTCTAGGGCCATATGCTGTATGCTCAGCTTGCAGAAAAAGTGACACTTGGAGTGCTAGCATAATGAAACTCTCAAAGGGTTAATGCAGAATACATATAGGCAAATGTTGACAATATTTTTTATTCCAATGTTTGAAAATTAGACACAAAATCATCATTAAGTTTGCACAAAATGAGGCATCTGTCACTTGAAAGAAAAAGAAATATTTCAGAAATATGTTTACAGAAATGTAAAAATATTAGACATCAAGACAGATGTGAACGTTTTCAATAACAGGCCCTGTCTGTCAGTCTTCCTCCGAGCCGAAGATCTTGCTGTACTCGCTCAGCATAAGTTCAACTATCTGATTTTGGTACAGCATGTGGACTGCCATGTTCCCTGTCTCCTTTTCAGGTCTAAGGAGTGTTGGTCCAAACACAATTCCTAAGCTCTGTGTTGACATAAGATTCACGGATTCCTTGGTTGCTATCCTGTTGACAAAAGGAAAGAACTGGTTAAAAAAGAAGGGTGTCAGAGGAGTCACTGTTGCTCTTGAAGCACATAGAGGCACTTTTTAAATGTTTCTCCTGATAGGGGTGTTTGTTTGGTTAACTTATCCAAAAGAAAGAAAACAGGGAAGCAAGAGAAATTTCTGCCAGCGTGACAAACAAGGAAAGGAGGGGTTTTGCAGTGCCAGGGAGAAGATTCCCTGCTTCCCTTAACATGGGAACACCAGCACTGAAAGAGTTGTGAAAACCAAAAAAAAGCCCCTTAATATAGGGCTCATATGAAACACATTCCTTCTGCTAATTTAAATCCAATAAAGTGAGTATGGTCTGAAATGGATTGTGAAATTTATGTAACTAAAGACTTTTGCATGCCTTATCCTGACACAAAGTTTCTTGAAAGACACAGAGACCACATACCTTAATGAGATGACTTAGAAAATAATGGTAAGGATTATAACCTTTGATATCTTTATTACCCACAAAATTACAAGAGAAGGACTATTATTATTAAAAGTTGATCTTGTGTCTGTATTAAGACTTAATATTCCTGTGGAAAGGACATTAAGGATGGAGAAGTCTGGTCTAAGAACAGTACAGGTTTAATGGATGGAGTTTAGGTGGGAAGTTTGGCATAAATCTCCACGGTGGTGAGTACAGACTAAGTAGAAATCCATTTCTCTCAACCCTGCAGAATATATTATGTATCCTAGGGTTGGAAAGACTAGTAAATGAAGATACATATTTTATAAATAAATTGCACAGCTCCAGCAAGGAATGCAAACTAAATGTAGCTTTGTTATGTAAATGTTTGAATTTATGGATGCCTCCTTAACCTGCTAGTTTTAACTTAAGTATTCCAAGTGGATTGTTGAAGCCAAGTTCTGCTTTCCCCTCTCTCTGACACTGTCACTCATTTACCTTTTTAAAATCCAGACAGCCATTTAAAAGCCATCACAGCTGTCTCTGTTTTCCCGTACCTGTTGCTGAACTTACACCAAGACACGCTATAAGGGAAAGAAACTGAGAGACCTAATAGCTCCAGGCACTTAAAAAAACTGGTTTTTTTTTTCATGTTAGTGGGTGGGTCATACAGCAAAAAGCATCTCTTGTGGATTTGTGCCAATCTCATAGTTTACCACATTCCTGGAGCATCAACACTCATGGTTTTTTTCTCCATATATAAATAGGAAGAATTACTTCTGCCTCATGCTAGTAACCGTGGTGTCCATTGCACAAAACACTCTCCATATGGCACTAATCAGATTGGCTTAACTATTAGTTTCTTAAAATATAGCATCTTCATTAAATTTTTAAAAAATTAATTATCTTTCCTCTGTGGTAATATTAATATAACATGTCTTCTCTTAGGAGTTCAGAAAGTCTCAAAAGTTAGAAGTATTGTTGCCAAGCGACTGCGTGGGCTTCTGATGGATGTCACACATCTTTATCACAATTAAAAATGTTACAGAGGTGATGAGATTTTTTTGCTTCATGCCACTTATGCTGAGGCATGTACAGAAAGCTTGGGGAGCTCTCCAGGAGAGAGACTTGGTTTCTGTTGAGCTTGTTATGTGGTGAAAGTTGGAAACTTCATGAAACATTTGGAGATCACATCAGCAGGAGTAGAGATGCATGTTCACTGGAGGGGGAAATTCAGCAGCTTTGTGTTGATTATTTAGAAGTAATCAATTTAGCAGCATCAGCCATAGCTTTGAGACAAGAGGGTGCTGATAATGGACAGCACTGATGGAGCTGGAGGAGCAGCCCCTTGCAGGGAGAAGGAGAAAATGGACCATGGATGAGGAGAATCAGGGTGAAGTGTGGAACAGAGCTCAGTTTACTGAAGGGATGGGGGGTCTGCCTTCCTCTGTCTGTAAAATGTGGAGCAAGGTGTTGAGATCCCATGTTCCTGATGGGGACACAGAAAATGGAAGATGAATGGCCAACCTTTCTGCTTTTGCTTGCCATCTTCCTGAAGGAGAATAATTTCCCTGGTTTGTCCGGGAAATCCCATCCTTCTCATGAGATCCTGGCAAAGTCCAGGCATGATAACATTTCCCAGCAATCAGGTGGTGGGGGTATGGCATGAGGCAATGGAGGCTGTGCATGGTGTGTGTTGGTGATGGACAGGAACTGACTGTAGCTCATCAATATGTAACGTGGCATTAAAAAAATTCGTGTAAATTTGGGTTCCCTGACCTTAATGCTAGAATAAGCAGTACTGTATTGAGAAAGTGTCTTGAAAATCCTTGATAGAACAATGCAGTTTCACTTGTTTTCACCATAATAACAAAAAAAAAACCCATAAAGCAAGCGAACTTGGAAACATGGAAAGTCTGAATAGTTAAATAATATGTGGTAAAACGCAGCTACTGAAGAAGTAGAAGGAAGGAATTCAATCCACCTTGAATAGAATAATTATAAGTTTTAGACTTTATGTCTTTTTGGATTACAAACATTTACCAAAGAAATTCTATAACTGATATTTTTATCATCTCTCCACAAAAGAAGTCAGTGCAAATCAAAATAAAATACGTACACTTAGGTCTATTACTATAGCTACTAGGTGAAATTGAGTTGTTAAAAGAGAAAATATTGAAAAAATGGACAAGAATTCTTTTTTTTGGCAAGAAAAAGAGCAGAAAGAGTGACACACCATTTTCAACATAATGAGTGAAAGGAAATGCCAGAGGTACTTTTTGTCAAGCCCAAATGAAAGGAGCAATGATCCATCAATTTAAGGTTATTTCAGAAACATTCTATAATCCGGTGCCACAGATGTTGGAACCATATCAAGAAATTGTTGGGTGCTATGCTGCACAAGATTATTTTTTTTCCCTCCAAAATAACCGAGTCTCAGAATGTCTTCAGTCCTTAAAATCACAAGTCAGGAGAAACGCAGAAAATATAGTCCTCATTATTCATAGTAATGAAACTAATGATGAATTAAAACAGCAGAAGTGTCTGATAGGAGGGCTGTAGTGTCAATGGCAGATATATAAGGAAAAATACTTGGAATTTATGCTTTGGCTGTTGCCAAGGCAACTGCAAGCTGGAAAACGTGTGACGGAAAGCAGGGCAAGCCTACAGCTAAGAGGGTCATTGTATGGTGACTTGGCTCTCTAGTTCCATTAAACCTACACTTTTCAAACTCTCTAAATAAAATCATTATTAATTCTGACGTTTGGAAAGCACACTGGATTATTGCTCCAAACACAGTAGGTGTTAGGAAATGTTCGTCATCCTTTTTTGCTTTGTAGTAACTGCTGAGGAGGAGAAAGGTTTTCCACAGTGACTCTGACTCCTCAACAACTTAATATTCCTATTGCACATAAAACATTGGGGAATTCAGTGTACTTAGGGAGGAAAATCCCATTGGAAAGGACACTGTTTTACTGTAGGCTGGAGAGTGTTGGAGGGTAGAGCCAGCTGCTTTGAGAACTGCTCACTTTTACTTTTTTATCCTTTTCCAGCCTATGAGGATTTAATTTTGCTCAATGTCAGGGGCATTTCTACCCTTAGCAGAACTGGTTTTAGCCATGCCTGGTATTCTTTAACTGTTTTAAATTATTTTTGAGGGTAACTTTTCAATAGGACAATCCTGTATTCTTCCACAACCTGGTAATATTGACTGTGACTAAAGGACAGCATATTACAAAATGAGGGGGTCAGAAGAGGAAGAAAGGATCACTTGGTATGAGGTTATGGGCTAGAATGGCAGGTGTAGGAAATACCATCCCCTGAATTCAGTGGAGGACCGAGGGATAAAATGAGGTTTTGTTGTTGTCAGAATCCTGTCCTCCAGTTATGCACAATATCTGTGTTCACTAAGGAAGTCTCTGCCACTAGAAACAGATACCAAGACCAACACAGAGGCCAAGAGAGATTAAAGACAAATAGGAATAAATTAAACTCCACCAAAAAGATTAAAAATACTGTATTTGTGTCATCTCTCCTCTTGGTATAGGAACTAACCTTATGGAAGTAGGACTCCTCTAAGAGTGGGGTATTCCATGACAGCACATTTGGGTGGGTTTTGTGGCTTTGCTGAACTGTGCTGGCAACCACTGTCATAGCCAGAGTTGCTCATCCTGAGGGATGATGGGAACTGATTTGAAATGTAAGTTCCTGTGAACTGCCTTAATAGGTCAAAGTGTGTGCCTCCCATTGATTCACTTTGCCAATAATTATCTTCAAATTAGCCAATATCTCTTTCCTATCTATTCTCAGGCATATGCAAATGTAATGTTGTAGCTTAAGGACTTGGCCCTGGTAAGGGCTCAGCTGCCTTCAGCTCTCCCCAGCAATAATTCTGTTAACAGGCCTCTTCACTGCACTGGTACAGGCCAGTTTTTATGCAGCAGCTTTCTGACTCCTGGTATTGCAGAGCTCCCAATCAATTTGTTAAAATTTGTCTCTTATGATGAACAGCTTTCAGCTCAACATTTTACGCTCCCCTCCTTCCCAAATGCTGGTTCACAGGAGTTAAAAAATAACAGGTATTACATACTTTGCTTTAGAGACAAGACATTTGGGAAAGAATCATCCAACCTTGAAATAAAATCTTTATTGAAAGCAATTCTACATCCATGCCAGTCAGATACATTGTATGATCAGAGGAGGTGTCCCAGGGGAAAGCTCAGTGCTGTAGACAGGGTTGATTACTTGGACCTCCTGTCAGTTCTTAACTCATTGACAGTGCCTGAGACATTCAGTACAACTTTGTTTTCTTTATTTGGAAGTAAAGTTAATATACTTACCTTAACTGTGCCAAATGTACTGGAAAATAACCTGATAATAAAACGTACCGTCCTAGGAAGTGATAATGTCTGTGTGTGTATAAGCACATTTTCGCAGGGCTTTTGCAGCTGGGTTTTTCAGTGTTAGGAAGGAACCACAGCTCTAACATGAAGCACAGATAACCTAAACTATCAGGTTTTTTTCCTCAACATATTTCCTTTTCGTTTAAGGCCTGTTACACACTTTTCTGAGATACAGTATATCACAGCCACATCATTTTCTGTCATCAATTTATTTCAGTTCAGCTGCAGCAGTTGTTTTTTGGGAAGAACCAGAGTGGATTTTGGTACTAAAAAGACAAGTGAACTTCAGCTTTGAGAGTCCTCTTAAAGTACAAACAACAACAGGGGTCCTATAACAGATCAAAATCTTGCAGAGATATCCATACCCAGCTGGATACACCAGCTGAGGAGAGAACCCAAAATATACACATCGTGGAGGAAGAGGGCAGGGCCTGTGCATTACTCAACTCCATCCTGGGAAACTTATGGAGGTAGCTGGTGGTAAGGGAGCCCCTGATGCCGCAAACTCTATTTCTGTAAACTGTTCAATTCCTTGCACTGCTACATAGATACATTTCAAATTTAGCATTGAATTCAGATTCTTGATATTTTATGAATGCAGATTAAATCTCTTTATTGTGCTGGCTGTATGGTGATTTGCTCACGTGCATTACAGTGGCATTCACCAGCTGGTGAAGCTAAGCAGGTTCATCATCAGTGGAGTCCCCAACTTGTGAGATCTGTACACCGTGATGGGAACAGGGAGATTGGTGTGTATGGAACTGAGACCTGAGGCTTCTGCCTATAGAGGAGCTCCAAAACACCACAATGTCTGTCCTTTTCCAAATGTGCCATGTGGTTTCCTCTGCAACAAACAGGCACAACTCAGGGGTCACCGTGCACTAATACAGTTTTAAGCTAGTTGCATCTAGCTGTGTAAAACATGAAGGCATTTTAAATCCCCGTTTGTTCCACAGGTAGAATTTGAAACAATAGCTAGGCTGGTAATAGAGAGACCAGGTCACGGTGTAGGATATGTTACAAGAGGGGTCAGAAATAGTTCAGACATGCTTAAGAGCTTGCTTTTGCTGAAAATAGCCTCGATGGCTCCTGGCCTACAGAAACTCCATAGGCTTCCTGTGCTCTGCAGCTGTGGGCTCGTGTTACAGCACTTTGGGAAAAATCCCTTCTCTTCAGTTGCTCTGGGATACAAGAACGAGCTCTCTATGCTGTCCTCCTCCACGGACTAGGCTTTCAATGTGACCATTGGGTGGCTATATATAGTACCTGGACAGCTGACAGGGCCCTGGTGGAGAATGGGCTTCCTCAGGGGATCCCCTGCATATCTCACAGCACGAGCCCTTCCCTGGATGAACTGCCTTGGAGCCTGGCCCTAAATGAGAATAATAACTAAACTAACTCTGAACATTGCTTCACAATTGGCTGAATAGACTGTGAAAAGCTGAGGAAAGGCATTTAGTCTGGCTTAGCCTGGTTTAATAAGAGAAGAGTTAAAAATAAAGCCTCCTCAGCGCTGGGTGAACTTTGCTTCCCATGCGATGACCCTGCAGAAGAGCATGGGGGCTCTTGCCTTTGCACACACCTCACAGAATGCCTGTCTTGTGGAGAAAGGCTTTATCTTTTGGGTGGTTGAGGACAGCATGTAAAAACACATTTAGGTATCTAAAGATACTTGCAGCCTCTACAGGGGCTTCATTCAGGAAAGTGCTTTGGAGAAGTCCTGCTTGTTCTTCTGCACAAGGGGAGGTGCTCCTGCTCCACTGAGGAGCTGTGAGGGGAGTAACAGTTTATCTGCACCTCACCCTTGGGATTGTTTGTTTTTCTGGACATCTTCTGTCACAGAAGCTACACAGGCAGGAGGTGCACACTGCTGCATGGACAGCAAGGGCAGGAACCTATCACCACACTGTGGCTTCACCAAAGACCTTGGTATGGGCAAAAGATCAGGTCCCACTCCCCAAAACCAAATTGTATCAAAGAGATGGATTCAATATCTTTCCACAAAATCTTCCCTATTCTAAAATTCCAGGTCTCCCTTTTGGAAAACTGATCCAACTGGATGACCTGCTAGGTTCTTCCATTTACTGACAGCCAGCACTCTGTCCTCCCAGTTTGGCTTGGGTTTTAGTTTTTTGTGTGTGAATGCCAACTGGCTCTGACTGGTGCTCTTAAGAGGACACATCTGGCTAGTCCATGTTGCTGTTGTGCCTGCAGTTTGCCTGTTTGGGCACAGCCTTTTGGTAGGAGTCAGCTGAAGGCCATGAACTTCCTCAAGGAACATCCTGAACTCCTCTGCCTGCAGCCCTGTGCACAAGGCATTCATTCTTGCCTTCTTTTGTAGCCCTGTAGCAGCAAATTTAGCTCAAACAAGAGCAAATCCCTGCCCAAAAGCCACACAGGCACTGTGAGCACAAGCCTCTCTTTGGGGAGGGGATGGGAGAGAGCAAAACCCCCCGTGGCAGATGTAGGGCAGATGCTGATGTATTTCTTAGAGACGTTTGGATAGTAGAGTGATAAAGGCAGTGTGAGATTACACAGAATGATAAGAGTTCAGACAGAAGTATACTACCTTAATGACTAAAATGTATTTGTGGCTGGTGATGTAACTTCTACTGTGCTTGATTCTTTTTTAAAATTTATTTTTAATTCTACTTCTGATATATATTTTTTTCCCCAGAGCAACTGGCTTGTTGTAAAGACCAACCTGTCATAGTTCCTGGATTTGTATGCTTTTGTGGCCTGTGTGGTTCAGAAGTCAACAGATAGTTTTAAATAAATAAAGCTTTAACTTTTTAAATTGCTTAAGTATTTTTGTTCAAGAATGCCCAAAGCTTTCTTGTAACATTACAAATAAAAAGCAGTTAGTAACAATCTTGCTTAAATCACGAATTGTAAATATAGAACCTTTATCATCAGCACAGCACATCCAAAAATGTCTTTGTAAAATAAATCAAATTACATGAGTTAATTGATTCCAGGCAACATCAGCAACTGCAGGTGGAAACTGAATAACAGGATGTTTATTAATGAGGGACTATTAATCAAAATTGACAATATCAATTCCTGTTTCTTTTATTTGAATTCTACCTGCAAAATCCGTGAACACGCTCACTGGATTTTAAAATAAAAATTTAAAAGTAAAGAAAATGCTGACACGTGGGATTTTATCTTTAGATGTAGGGCTATTTGTTTAAACAGCGAAAGGATATCCTAAATCCAATTTGACAGGCAATGCCAAAGATGCCAGTGGTAATTAATTAGCACTTAATTTAGACCACAGAACAACAGGATATGGAATTGGTACTCAGTGCCATTTCCCCTTAGGCTTCATCTCATGAGGGTCAGGAGTATGGCTGTTGCATTGAAGGTCAGTAAATAAATTGGGGGAACACATTGACACTGGACTTTTCATGATAGATATCCTTCACCCTTATTGCTGCCTCTGGCTATGGCTGATGAGAAAAGGACTGCAATTGTTCTGTGAAGAATGTTGTGGTGCCCAGGCTCGAGTGGAGCAAGGTGGTGCCTGAGCTCACGAGCCCAACAGTCACCGTGCTGGCAGAGAAATGCCCCAGCTCTCTGCCTGGGCTGGAAATAAACCCCTGACTGTAGCACAGAAAGCTTGAGGAACTCTGACAGGCGAGAAAATTCACTTTAAAAGCAGCCCTTAAGTTTGCTAGATTTGTGAGCTTAGCTTTAGATTAAGCATAATTAAAATCAAGGGAAGATTTTAAAGTGAGGTTAGAAACTAGGTCAGCAAGGGAAAAAACACATTTCCTTATTATCCTCTTGTCTTTGTCTTAATAATATTTGGTGCTCCTCCATAGAGCTAAAGGCTCTTAATAAAGGTGGATTAGTGTTATTAACAGCATTGTTTCCTGATGGAGACACCGAGGCTTTGATGTGCTTAATGATGGACAAACAGAAAGTACATGGCAAAAAAAAGAGAGCCACCAGCTCTGGTTTGTACCTCAGTGAGAGAAGGCACTCTGAGCAGCACACCCAAAGCAGAGGGGATACGGAAAACACACAGGAGACCCTATGTCCCTTCTTCCCAGAGGCACATCAACTGCATTCTTTGGTTCAGATTTACTGGTGTGAAAGGTAGAAAGATGATGAGACTGTATTATAATTTAATCCTCCTGCTCCAAGTAAAATTAGTGCATCTGTCAGACACTCTATGCTCTCTCTTCCAGTAATCTCTGCCTTTCAAGGGAGGGCCTCAGGTGGAAGGTGCCAGCACTGCCACAGGTATTCAGTGATGTTACAGCTTTCTGAAATCACTTCCCACAAACTGTACCTTACTGTGCCTAAGTAGTGCAGTTCCTGTTGTCCCACAGGGTGCTGAACAATGGGAGCTTCAGTATTTACAGCAGGGTGGCTCTGGTTGCACGTCCCAGCTGTACTCCACTAGCACAGTTTTATCCCCTTGGTCCCCTGAAGGGCTGTCTGCACTGCTACATCATGAAAACACTACTAGGCAGCAGTTAGGCAGCAGTCTCTGCTCAGAAAATGTATGTTGGAAGCCCCAGGTTAAGAGTTATTTTAACTTTCTCTTCATCACACCCTTTGCAGCATCTCTCTCTGGGCAGAGAGTGAAATTTTGATTACTCTGAAAGTCACTGACAAAAATCCCAGAAACTGGAAGCCACAATGGAGTCAGAATTTCACCTTATATGAGCTTAACTTTTCTCATTTTGGGTGATATCTACTTTTACTAAGTGGAGTTACTGCTTTTGACTATGTTCAATCTTGCACCTCTCAATTACAATCTTGCAACCTCTCAATCTTGCAACCTCTCAATCTTGCAACCTCTTGCACCCCTCAATTACAGCCTTTTTGTGCTATAATCCAGTTGACAGCAAATAACTCAGCCCTGGACATGACAGGTTTACTTTCTGACTTAGAGCCCAGAAGGGGCAATTGAGTGGAATTTCAGCCTGGGATGTTGAGCTGTAGACATCCTGCCCAGAAATTCATCTTTGCTTGTGGGTCTAGAGCAGCCCATGAAAGACACAGTTTCACTATCAACACATTGGTTTTGTCTAGTGTCATGAATTAATTATTCAGTTCTGTGAGAAACCCAGTAATTTTTGACACTGAAATCAGAGAATGTTGCAAAGAATTCCACAAAAGTCAGGGAGCAAACTCTCACCAAAGTTTTCCTTTTTCTGTGAATTTTTATATCATAGAATCACTGAATCATTTGGTTTGGAAAAGACCTTCAAAAAATCAAAGCTTTGCAATTACTTCATAAATTATTTTGTTTCAAGTCTTTTTTAAATAATGAAAAAAAAAATCAAATGTTGGCCTATTAACTGTCCCCAATATAAAAAAAAAAAATTCCACATTTTTTATCCTATATTGTCACCATCTTGTTGTTTAAAATGAAACAGTGATTTTTGCAGTGATCTACCCAACAAAGATGATTTTCTGTGGGATCTGACCTCAACCAGGATTCCTCCTCTTCCAGGTTCAGTTCTGAGCTCCCCACCAAGCTAGGATTGCAATGTATATGCACTGCATTTGTATCAGATTTGAAAGATGCTTTAACATGCCTCCCAGCACCACGATTGTTTCAGCCCTGATACTGAGCACGAGTAGGATGAACGCAGTTCTTAAATGCACTAGTGAGTATGTGCCACGAGTCTTTGATTTCTTTAAACTTATTTACATTTTACTCGCCCTTGAGCAATGAATTTACTATGTCAGCATTGTCTTTTCTACTTACACTTTGTCTGTCTTGTCCGCTCACCTTAGCTTGATGTTTATTTTTTTGTGCACGTGTTTAGTCTGCTGCACTAAATGCAGGGACTGCCTGGAGTGGAGGATTTTCCATATATTGTTTCTTTCTAAGAAGCACCCTTTGTAGTACTGCAAGTTCTGCAATATTTCCTGGCTTTAAACTAGCTTTGAATTTTCTCATTAGTTCCTTTAAAGTCAAATACCCATTCACACATGTGCTGGTCTCAGATGACTCTGGTCTAACTGCCTTAGATACTTTATAAAGTCTTTATGCTCTACACAGTCAGCCCTACCTCTCTCAGTAGTTGTATTTCTTTCATCTTTGAAGCTTCAAGTGACCAGATTTGCCAATATCTGCTTCTGTCTGACCCTGATCAAAATCCACAGTTAAAAAAACTGGTGAGAAAGCATACATGAGTCTCTTAGACCTCCTAACCCAAACCATGTTCAACAGAGATTGAAGGATTTAGGAACAAAAGGGACAATCTTGCTGTTGATATCAAGGTCCTGATATCAGTCATCAGTCTTTGGACGAGTCACACAGTAAGAGGCTTCCAGGACACCTCTCTGTAGGTGCTCCCTCTCCAGCAGAAAATGTCTGGCCTGAAGTGAATGTTTGTAAATGGATTTACAAGCTTAGAAAATGCCTCTTTAGCAAGCACACATTGTAGTTTCAGGATGCAGAGCTGGATAAACTTAATTTAATATGAGAAGTAATGGAAAGCTCTTACTGTATAATTTGGAAAGGTTAAGCAGCTCCTCACCATAGAGGCCAGGTGAGATCCAAAATGTGTCCAACAAGACTTGAAACATGCCGTGTGATAGAAATCTCAGGGTTGGCTCTGAGTCCAGAGCAGCTGCAGTGACTTCCATGGGGTAGATGTTCTGAAGGAATGAAAACTCCTTATCCTGATGACACTTTTATGAGACCCTTATCCAGACATGGAAACAATCTGGGTTGTCTGAGGTGGTTAAAGTTGCCTGCTACTGCTGCCACAGCCCTGTGGAAATCCTCTCTGGACTGAGAGTTTGAACAAGGCAAACTGATGTTCCCAGTAAACTTCACTTACTGGAAAGCTTCCATATGCTCTAGGGCTGTCCCATATGCCCTAGGCTGACTGTAGGGTGGCTGCTGATGGTGTTTGGTGAAGGCCTGCACTTGGCAGTGTGGATGGCAATGATCTGGGAGGTGAGAACAGTTTCCAGATGGATGAAGTGCTATCCTGAGGTGGTCTGGGGAGCCTGAGTTTAGTGCTGACACAGAGAACATGGTGTAAAAAAGTTTGTGCTTTTTCCATGAAGGTTCTGGGAGAGCTGCAGGAGGAGCTGAAAAAATTACAGAACTTTTCTGAATTCCTTTGTCTTGGCTTATCTCCATGGCAAGGGGTCTTCTTTTGGAAGACCACAGCAAAGCTCTGGAGAGGATGTGGCAGTGTTATCTAATGTCAGGGCTCAGGTAGAACCCTCAGCTTAGAGGAGGTAACTGGCTGCATCTTGTGGACCAGGGGAGGAGGCAAATTGGCTGGAGAGAGCTGCTTCACAGATTTATGATTTTACATAGCACCATAATGCGTAATGTACGAAAAGATAAATATTTTCCATTCAGCAACATCTTGCTGTATTTTCATCTAACTCTATAATTTTAATTATAAAGTGAACATAACCTGTATCAAATTATGATTTTGTTAACATATTGAATGAGGACAAGAAAAATAAATACCAGATTTTATACTGTACAGGCACATGAAGGTATAGTAAAAAAATCTGGTTTCCTTGACCACATTGTCATAATATGCATATATAACTGCTTATTGAATCCAGGCTGTGTAGACAACAGAAAGAACACTGGCTCCATACCATCACAATGCATGCCCACAACAAAGAGGAGGAAAGAACAGGCTCTTTCATTGTGTGTTTCTAAGTATTACCAACACAAGGGCTAAAAACTACCTCTGTCTGAAGTGTATCTATACACCCATGCATAAGTTATTAACTGGGCTCTCTCAGCACAGTTGCTGAAAATATTAATATATTCAAATTATATTCTAGCTACTGCAAAAACAGTAGATCAGACAAATGTATTAAAATCTTTTCAGACAAAAGGAGTCATGTTATTTATAAAGTTCCTCCCCCCTGCTCCTCACTGGAACACAAACCTTCATTGTATAGAGTACACGAGAATGCAAGATGATCCTTAGATGTCAAAATGTGGCTTAAAGTTTGAATGTAATCATAAAACAGTGACTCCAGCGCTCGCCATAAACAAATTGTCACTGGCATTATGTAACTTGGACTATTCACAAAGTATAAAAGATGGGAAGAATAAAAGGTGGCTGCCAAACACTATGGGCCAAATCCAAAGGTCGTGCCAAATTGTGCCAGTGGGCTGGGAATTGCAAACCCAGCGTGGAATTCGGATTTACACTCCACGGTTCTTGGGCTGCTTAGAGTGAGATTAAGGCTATTTTTTATTCAGTTTGTCAGTAAGGCGGCAAAGCAGCAACCAGTGGCTTCTGCAGCCCCCCTGCTCGCTCTTAGTGGGAGATGGGAAAGCGAGATAAAAGTTTCCTAATTGCCACAGGACCCGTTTTTGTGCAGAGTGGCTTTCTGGGCTGCAAGCAGGCACAGTCAGCCACCAGCAATGCAGCCTGGAAAGGGAGGCATCACTCTCGAATCTGGTGGTCTTGAATTTTTCATGTTACTATTATGTAGGGTGCTGCACCTTTGGGCTGAGACCCTGCCTTCCACTCAGACTCCTCTGGAAAACTGATTAATGAGGGGAGACCATTGACCAAGGCAGAAGGTCTTGTTTGTGAACAACAACCAATCATTAATTTATACTTTCCTTCAGCCCAGGCTTTAGGTGTAAAGCATATCTGAAAACAAATGCATTGCAGAGATTTAAATTGTAACTAATGGTTGTGTTAATGTCCCACCAAACTGGGTGGTTGCCTACTCCTGCTTTTCCCCCCCACCCTTCCTTTACAAAGTAAAATGACATTTTTTTCCCCAGCCTGAAATAATTGCTGAAGCAGAGATACTGGTTTAACTCATTATGAATTATTAGTGGAAAAGTGGGTCTCAGAAGTATGTTACATCTGAAATATTTTTCGTCACTTGAACATGTGCCGTCCAGAACTGGCCCTGTTCTACCAGGCACTGGGAACAAACACTTCGCATTCACAGATGCTCCTAATTTGGTGTGGTTTGGAGTGTAATTTAGATCAAACGTATCCATGTAAATGAGTCAGGGTTTCTTAATTAGGTGCCTCTAAAGAAAAAACTTGGACCACATCAGTAGGTGTGGGTGTGGTGCCCACAGTACTGGAATCTTTCTATAGATGAAGCTGAGTTTTGTTCAGGCACACTGTAGGTTTTTCTTTCCTTTTTTTTTTTCTTTCTTTTTTTTTTTTTTTTTTTTTTTCTAAAGCACAATAATAAATCTGCAGATGGCATAGACATAAAGACGCTACTTCAGAGGAGCTGTCTAAAACACTGTCTCTTTGGCAAATGCCTTAAAGTAGGTCATTCTGCTGTGATTTAGGTTTATATTTCATTGCCAGCTTTTTGTTCCCATTACAAGTAGAGTGCATTCCAGTCCACAGATTTGCTCTTCTTCTTCTTCTTTTTTTTTTTTTTTTTTTTTTGTTTGTTTTTTCAGATTGGTTTTTATTTACAAGAATTTGTAGATCTTCATAAGAAAATGGCCAATACCCTGTCAGAAGTAGTAATCATGCACTTGACCACAAAAAGAGATGTATGAAGGTGATAGCCTACAAATATTGGAATGTAAAGTACCATTCTCTGGAAGGAAAAATTGTATTGATTCTCTTAACATGGTGATTGAAATGATTGTTGCATCTTTTGCAGTGTGTGAAAAAGGATTTGATCTAATGTCATTCCAGAACCCTTACAGAGCAGGGCCCTAGTTGTTCAGGTATTTGCTTTTGCTTTTTATATATTTGCCACTGAAAATCATGCATTTTATATCTTATTAAAAAAAAAACAAACAAAAAAAAACCCAAAAAAACCCAGGGTCTGTTTTCCCATCAAAGTGCTGGGGGATTTACATGCCAAAATCTAACTAGCCTTAATGAATTACCTGCATAAATTCCCTTTCAATCAATAGTAGAATAGATCCTATTGTGTTATATTAATTATTTTGCACAGAATGCCGACATTTTGGCCTTAAAGCCTTTTTTGTTTTGTTTTGTTTTGTTTTTTTTTTTTAAGTTCCAATGAATTTCTGAGAAACTTCAAACAAATTATTTATTTCACAACCTTAATTCTGAGAAAAATCACTTATCTTTAGGCACAAAAATGAAAAGCATTGCAATTTACCCTTTGATGACCTTGTTGTGGACATTAGTGTGTTAGGGCCAATCTCCCCAAATAAAAAAAAGAAAAAAAGGGGGGCATAGCCATTACAATGAATTGAGCATTCCTAATTTTGGCCAACAAAAAAGTATTTGAGCTGGAAAGAACACTAACCCCAAGCAATATTAAGAGGTTACAAAATCCCATAAATTAACTCCGCCGGTGATATTTTGCTAAAGCTGATGCGAGTGCAAACCAGAAGCGGGATTCTCACGTGGTCCTGATTAACTGAAGAGTCCTTAGCAGTAACCAGCCCTGCCTGGGTTGTGCTGGCCAGATGCACATGTACACCCACAGCACATGGATGAGCCTTCAAAGGCTTGGGGGACTCCACTGGGGGATTGGGGAGCAAGCAAAGAGTGGAAGTGAGAAGTGTTGGCTGTGTCGTGGTGGGAAAGTGTCTCACCCTCTCCATTCCTCACTTTCTTTATCTACACAACTAGGATAATAAAACTTACTGACCTGAAAAGGAAGTTAGGAGATTTAATTAATGTTTGAAAAGCTTTTTTGAGATCGTTTGATATTGAGTAATGTGGGATGAACAATAGGAGCTCTTGGAAACAGGGGCTCTATCTATCAGGATTTGTGTACTGCACTCAGCACAATGGTGCCGTGCAGCCACAGAGTCAACTGTGTCATAAATATTTAAATTAAAACTATGTTAATTATTTTTATCATTCTGCTATTTGCTGATACACCAGTTCAGTACTTGGTAGCATTGAAGAGTACTGAGTGCAATTATTTGCCTGACTGTTATGAAAATCAGGGTTTATATTTTTAAATACAGTTGTGGAAATCGGAAATAGATGGAAGCAAGGGGTGAAAATGTGGCTTTAATTACTCATCATGCTTCTTGTTAAAAGCACTAAGCAGTAAGGTATTCTTTGGGGAAGATCTAAACTTTGTAAACTTTCTTACTCCTCAAAGAGCAGGATTTGGCATGACTGCAAAACCCTTGGTAGCAGGTCACCCCAACCCCAAAAAGTACAAAATCAAAATGCTCAAAGATGCTTCTGAGAGATTGGATTTTTTTTTTTTTTTTTTTTTTTTTTTAACCCAAAATCTACTACAGGCACACTTGTGCCTGGTACATATTTTCTTTTGTCCAGTTACTTCCAAAGGGTGAGTTCAGTAGACTGATGTGTACTTAACAGAGAGGAAAAGGATTTAATTCTTCTCCTTCCCCCAGAATGAGCCCTGGGAAGCTGTGGTAAATGGGATGAGTGTTGGCATTGCTCCAGCTCCTTTGTAAAACTCTTCCATAGTTGAAACTGAAAAAAGCACGTGTGCAAAAGCACATCTCAATATATATTTGCCTTTCTCAAGTTTAAAGATGATTAAATAATTTCATATAAATCTTAAAATGCCAGTCAGGTATACCCAAGTCTTTTATGTAACTGGTCAGCCCACCTACTTACTCCTCTGGTGCAGGAGGGTGTTTCTCCTCCTCACATTTCCAGTAGCTTATAGGAACACAATTAAACTTTTCTCCCTGCTGCTGTCCCATGGCTGAAAACCAAAAGCTGCTTATGAGTTGCCTGATTATAAAGAAAGGTCTTGATTGAGGAAATAATTTCAACAAATAGTCTTTCTTGTGCTTTCATTTAAGGGCTTCTGCACCTTTCTAAATTTGGGCATTTTACCTGAGGGAAAACTTAAGTGCCCATACCACATTTTGGGTTGTAGGTCTTCCACAGATTCACGAGGTTTCCCAAATAGATTTTTTTTATATATAGTATTTCCATTTTGGGGATTGTTTTTATTTTTCAGTAGATTTTACCTTTATTATTATTTTTTTTTCTTAATAGAAAACCTGCACAGTTCTCAGTGTAATCTGTTCTTTTGCTGTGTGAGAAAAGGGCTCTCCTGAGCCTACATTTATTACGTGAGCCTGCCTGAAAACTGCTGATATGACACGTAGTTTAGCAAGCAAAAATCACATATGTTTGCTACATCTTCCTTCCACCAACTTTGGAGGGGAAAAAAAAAAATTTGCAGACATCCCATATAACATTACTATATGCTGTACTTTAACTTCATGTTCTGGTTTTCCCTCAGAGTTCTGGGTACTGCTGCTGGATTTGTCATCACATTGTGATTTTGTCCTGGTGTGCAGGCTACTGTGGGCTGCTGACTATGCATGGGTCTGCTTCATTTTCTTTTTCCTTTCTTTTTTATTTCCTTTTTTTCTCTTAGCTTTTAATAGGTAGAAACAAGTCTGTTTAGTTGTTTGGAAAAACTTGGCTTTTCAGAATGTTGCTGCCAATGGTTGTGAGGTTTGAGGTGGGGGGACTGCTCCTCCTCTCTGTTTGTGAAGGTTGGATGTTTTCATCCTGTTCACACACCTATGAACATGGGGGAAGTTTGTTTTTTTGTCAAAACAGCTGAAGATTAATACTTATGACTTTTGTTAGATAATATATTAATATCAGTGAGTTTGTCTTAGACATGTAATTCTACCCTTGATGAGGAACATATTTCCAGTGAAATCAATGCAAACAATTAATAGTAAGAATGAAGAATTTGGGCAGAGGGGGAAGACAATCAGGGAGAAAGTCATCATTCTCCCTCTGAAAGGGCAGAAAGCCTGGATAGCATCTGAAAATTACTTGCCATGCTATGTAGAGTATGGGAAAAATGGAGCAAAATAAATGGAGTTTCTTGGATTCAAAGGTGAATTAAAACAAATCAGCTCCTGCCTGGACAAGCCAGCCAGATAGGGCACATTAACAGATCCACGTGATAAACCAAGAGGCAACTGCAGAACTCCCCAGACAACTTGCCTGAAGTGCCTGCCAAGGAGGCAGATGCTGCTGCTGGAAGAATATCTTCCACAGTTGGGCATCTGGGTTCCGCGCTTTCCACGTAAGGGAGAGGGATGGGAGCTGGCCCCTGCCTTCCCCTTTAATTATTTCAACATCCCTTTTATAGTTTTGTAAATAACACACGTTATCCTGCCTTTTTGCAGGGAAATCAGGAGCAAGGAGAGGGGTTTTTGTCTCTAACACCTCCCCTTGCAGGGGTGTCCACACAGATGGGTACAGCCAGACCGGAGCTTGGCTGCCCTGTGCTCCAGCCTGGTCAGATGTGGCACAGCTCGGGTCTGGGAGTCGCAGAGCAGCCTCGTGGTGGCATGGAGCTCAACCTAATAAGCAGAGCAGGCTGAGATTCATTAATTTAACATTAATAAGCACAGCTCATGAGCTCAGGCACAGTGCTGTGTAATGCAGGCACACAGCTCCTGGAGGAGAGAGTGGCGTCCGCCCTCGCCAGCTTGGAGCCCAGTGCTGAGGGCCCAGCCAGGGTGTTCCTTCTCCCTGCTGCATTTTGCATGAGGGAGAAATGAGAAGTTTTGTGGTCACTGGAGAAGCTTCTGTGCAAATAAAAAGCCCCCATCCAGGTTTTTAAATTGTGTTGCTGGTTTATGCTGAGACTTTAAGTCATTTAAACTTCTCGTGCCTCGGTTTCCCAATGGGTGTGTAACAGCTGCCTCAAGATGTTGTGGTGAAAACAAGTCATAAAATACTACATAGAGTGAAATTCTCCTTCTGCCTAACTTGTATTACAATTCTGTGAGTAAATTATTGGGTACATAAAATGGTTTCTCAGATAGGGATTCGTGGTGCTCAGTTCATGTTTGTGCAGAGAGCAAAGACAAGGTTTCTGCATCATTTGATGTCCTGTGTGCACCCAAAAAATGGGACCAGAAAGGTGCATCAGTTTTAGCTGGTACCTGTGATTAGCTCACTTTGTTTGGGAGTAAAAGTCATATGTAAGTAAGGAAGAGGAAAGAGAGGACACCTGTGGAATTGGTGTATGGGGCAGAAAAATATGGGCTGTACAGAGCAAGCAAATATTCTCTAAACATGTTCAAGTAGAACAGGCTGTTTTCTGTAGCCTTTTATTCAGAGAAGTCTCTACTCAGGTTGGTTTTTTGTTGTTTCTTTCCTGTGTGAAGTCTATTTGTTTGGTTTGCTCATCTTTGGGAAGGAGCATGAATAGCCTAATAGTAGTTGTGCTCAATTATTTCCAGCATGAGTCATAATGGAATGATTACTTATGGAATTAGACTGACAAGAGCTATGTGATATGTCTGTTCAACCCCAGATTTTGTCTGTTTTAAGTAGAAGAGAATTCATGGAAAGATGAGCAGGGACATCAGTGGGTTGTGGTTTTTCCTATCAAACGCAAAAAAAAACCTTGAAAGAACAGGTGCTGCAGCCCCAGCTTTGATTTTAATCCACCTCCTGTGGGCTGCATACACTGCACTGTGACTTCTTGCAGCTTCAGAGAGCTTGGTTGAAGAGAGATATATGGCAGGGGTGTTAATCCCTGCTGCCAGGCCTTTCTCACAGACTCTCTCATCATCTGCTTTGTGTGGGTTTCTAAGGAAGACCCTTCTGAAGTGCATTTCTCATTGTTATTTCTGCTGGATCTGGACCTGCTCCTGCAGACTGGATTGCTGCAGAATAGCTTTGGATAAGGCAAAGGTTGGATTCTCGTGCTGAGTGTCAGTGAGACCGATGCTCTCTCGTGCTGTATAGAAGTCACAGGCTTGAACAGCTCCATGGTCCAGGTCTGTATAGCCCTGTTCTGTCTGTCTGACAGGAAAGAAAAGAGTAGGAGAAGGGTAGGAGAAAGAGGGGGAATGCCATGGAAACAGCATAGCTACAATCCCTCATCTTCTCCCCATCAGAACCCCTTTAAGAGCAGTTCAACAGCGGGCAAGAACTTCCGTCTCAACCAGCAAATATAGAAACTTCAGTAATATGCCTCAAATAAAGCCAGTTTAGTTATTTTTCCAACTAATCAGAAACTTTTGAAACTCCTGTAACTTGCCCTGAGAAAGTCCTGTGATCAAAGGGGGTGGTGCAAGTCCGTGCTGAGGGACTTTGACACTGCTCTTCTGAAGAGTGTCCCCAAAATTAATATAACCCTACATTTTGTAACCTCTGCAAACTGGTCATGTTTCCTGGACTGATTAAAACAAACACACATTGTCTCTATTTGCAGAATATAAGCATCACATCACTACTGAAAATGTAAGAAGACTACTTTATTCTTATTTATGGAGCCATGAGATCATTCAGACTGTCTTTAGCATCAACAAGTTCAAGAGAACTTACATGTTTTATTTTTTTGGGGGGGGGGATTTTTTTGTGCTTTCAATATCTTTTTTACTGTTGCTTCCATATCAATGGAGCAAAGCTTATGGAATAGCCCTATCTTTTCCTGAGGATATGTTTGAGGCAGAGAAGAAGACTGACCTTCTTCAGAGAGACTCAGACAATTACTTCCCTAATGCTTAAACCCCCAAATGGCTCCACTGTCACGTCTTCCTGCCTTCCATCACTCTGTGCCACTGTGTTGCCTTGGTGTACCTCTGCATTTTGAACTATTGGTATTTTATTTCCTCTATTTTAGCAGTTTTATTTTTCATTTTGTTTTCTTTTCTCCAAAAAACCACCAGTGTGGGTCCAGTTTCACCAGTTATTCTACACATCCACAGCAGGAAACAATTGCTGTCCCAAATAGATTATGCTCTAAAAAGCCAAGGCAGACAAAGGAAGTATTATCATCATTTTGTAAACAAGGAACCAAGACACAGGGAGATTAAATGATTTACCCAAGGTCACCCAGAACATCCGGTCAAATCCAAGAACTGAACCCACGTCTCCCGAGTCTCAATCAAATGATTTAACTATGAGATCAAAGACTTATTGTGTATACCTGATATCTCTCCCCTAAGACACGGCAACTAAACTTTTTCAGGTTAAGATCAATGCCACACAGAGTGCAATAAATTTTGTATATGGCATATCTGTGCTGACAGCGTGGACCCACTCCTTGCACTCATGTTCTTCCCAGGAAATAATTTCCCTTATTATTCTTCCATTGCCAGTAATAAATTATCATCCTTCTCTAGATAACCTGCTGAAGGAGAGAATGTGTGCACACAGTGCATCAAATGAACACACAGAAAACTGTTTTTCTGCAAGGCCAAACTCAGTCATTTTATGGACTGCTTAAAATCCTTCCATGCCTAATGAAATGGGGGCATTCCCACAACTATACGGACTTCGTTTTGCCATTTCAGCTGGAAGCTGCAAAACAAGATAAAGGATCTACATCTCTTACATGCACATGCCAAGAAACGATTGCTATAAAGGCATCATTCATTATAAGCTCAGAACGGTCTTTGATTTGGAGCCTTTATCACTCCCTCACTGGGGTCAGTATATCGTTCCTGGGATGAAATACTCCTCTGTGCCTTGATGGGGCCCAGATCCTGATGTCCCTTCAGTTTTAGGGGTAGTCTGGCTGAAAAGTGACTGTAGAAAACAGCATGGGTAGTGCCAACAGCGAGGAGGAATAGGATCACAGGAGCCTGCCCTTCCCATATCCCTACCCTGAGGGCTCCCTGGCATCCTGCAGGTCAAACAGCTCTGGTGGGTGTCTGAGTGAGCCATGTCAGCTGTGTACACTTTTGCTGTTGATGCCATGAAGCACAAGAAGAAAACCTGAGATGAATGTGACACCCTGGGTTGATTTTTTGGGTCGACATCTCTTGTAAACTCAGCTCAATGAGTGTGGAAACCACAGGGCAATGATGAGGGGCAACGTCACAGGGTTGTTTTTCTGCCTCTGTGGTATCTCAGCAACATTAGGAGAGCAAAGGTGCACTTCCAAATATTTCCTCAGCATTTCTTAGGTGTTCTGTGCTGTCACAAGCTCCTTGTGAAGGACAAGAGCACTGTCTACGTTTTCTTGAGTGAGGTTATACATGGACAGTACAGGAGATTGAACAGCAGGGACCTCAGTGTTCAAACAATGACCATCCAAAAGGCCATTCCTGGAGAAATTCCATCAAAATGGGTGATTCCAATCTGGAACATGTTGCATTTGCCTAGTTCAATGCACCTGTAACATGGTAACCCTAATGTTTCTGGCTGCATTGAAGGAAACAGAATTGTCCTGCTTTCTACTCAAGTTAAAATTTGCGATTTTGCTTGGACATCCTGATTTCTTGTGCAGGAATAGGATATACATAGATGCCATAAATCATGCTTAGTTTTGCCAAAGAATGCAATTATCTTTGCTATTTTGGATGACACTTCCAATAGGATTAGGACACCACATTCCGATTCCTTTTTTAAAATTACTGATCTGTCAATACCATGGTTCTACTTACTTCTGTAGATGTTCAAAAAGGATTTTCATCGTGTCATAGTTGGGTCTAGGGAGCTTCTTTACCAAGCTCCTTATGCATTTGATGCGAGTGGCGTTGTCCTGGATTTCTAAAGGAAAAAAAAAAAGAAAATAACGAATTAAGTGCCACATTAGGGCATTGCTTTGCACAGTGCCGTAGCTGGTAAAAGAAAAGTCATCATGAATACATGGTTAAAACCAGAATATTTAATACCTTCTTTCACCTTAACAGAGAATAAAAGTAATTTACAAAGATTAACAATTATCTGTTCATCTTAAGAAAGCATTTTCTGGTTTACAGAAAAATATTTTTTTTACTTTTAACTTATTTTATTAGACTAATAGAACACCTTCTTTAGATCAAATACCTCCAAGAAGTAAGGGACCCACATCTTAAATGGAATTGTCCTTTGGAATTACATTTGTCCAGTGGTGCAGCTTCTGTGATAGGTGCATTTTCTATGTAATCCTTGTTGTCCTTTTTTCTTCATCATAATTAATTCCAGTATATTTATGAATCTGACTTTAATGCCCCATCATCTTTGGAAACATAAAATTTTCTATTTTTTTTAGTAGTTCAACCTTGTGAAAAATTATTTCAAAAAACTGTTCCACTGTAGATATTTTCTCATACCTGTAATACCCCACAACTGGAATTTCTGCAGGAAAAAAAGTGTTTCGAACTTAAAATTAGCAATAAAGAATGCAGCACTAAGGACTTTAATCTCTCCTTTGGGGTGATAAGAACAGTTCTGCCATTGCTGTTAAGGTATGCCTTCCTGTTTACCACGATTCATTGTTTTGTGGGAAAGGTTTGGCTGATATTTTCATCGATTTGTCTAAGATGTTGCAACTAAAGCAAAGTCATGTACAACTGCTCTTTCATTTAGGAACAGATTAGATAAGGTATGAGTAGGTCTGACGTAGGGAAAACATCTTGCATGTTACATGCCCTAGATAACCTGAGAACACTTTTCTGATTTTATCATCTATGATTTAATTATCACCTATCATTCTTCGTATATGTTCCTCTTTAATATTCATATTACCCTAGCACTCAGAGATCTCAATCAGGATTAAATCCCAGTTGCAGTAGGTGCTGCATAAGCAGACGTGGTGATTAGTGATTTAAAGGTTTCACCAAAAAAAAATTTCACCTTAAAATTTTCCTGCAATCAAGCTTAATTTAAAAATTAAAATTACTAGGATAATATTCCTTCCTCAGCATGTGTTGCTAATTCCTGCTGAGAGTAATACTTCATACCCACAGATATAGATGTTTTATATTGAAATTATTTTTAATTTTAACAATCATATAGACATGGAAGACAAAGACCTAAAAGTAGACAGTGCATAGGTATTAGCTTCCAGTAAAAAAAACACCACCACTTTCTTATGAACTTAGTGACAATAGAGGTAATGAAGTTAACCACAAATGAAGAGCACACCTTCTGTGTATTGCTCTCTTGTTTTGGTTTGACCTACAAAAATCCTTAACTTCTGAACAGCACAACCTCCCTCAGTCTTGCAGTGCAGTCATCCCTTGATGTTTTCTGCCACAAGCCATTACTACTGCTCAATTTTGTTCTATGGGTGAACTGCCCAGTGGAAATAGGTCTGAAGCTACAAATGAAAATGGTATGAAATTTGCAGAAGCTAATTTATTATAGGAAGGGGGTGAAAATTCTCTGGCCTTTTTATTTGTGTTGCTTTGTATACATAAAAAAAAATTACAGAATCATTTGGTTTTGAAAAGTCCTCCATGATCCAAGTCCATCCTTTACCACAACATTGCCAGGTCCTCCACCAAACCATGCCCTCGAGTGCCACATCCACATGGCTTTTAAATCCCTCCAGGGATGGGGACTCCCCCACTGCTCTGGGCAGCCTGTTCCAATGCTTAGAAATCCCTTTAATGAAGAATTTTTTTTCCTAATACCTCTCCTGACACTACCTGAGGTCATTTCCTTTCAATTTGGGACTTGTTTCCTGGGAGAAAAGACCAACCTCTACCTTGCTGCAACCTCCTATCAGTTTGTTGCAGAGACTAAGGTCTCCTAAGGTGCCTCCTGAGTCTCCTTTTCTCCAGGCTAAACACATCCAGCTCCCTCAGCTGCTCCTCATCAGAGCAGCCCCTTGAGCCCCAGCCCCTTCCCCAGTGCCATTGCCCTTCTCTGGACATGCTGTACCATGAAAAGACCTGTGATGCTCTCACTAGATTAGTTATATTTATTTATATTTATATTTTATATTTATACATATATTTATATATATAACATATATATATATAAATAAAGGTTCTCCAGTAGTTTAATTTTTAATTCTATTTTTTTTTTTTTCCCACCCCCCCGCCCCAGGAATTCATTGGGCTTGAGTGGAACAGAGACACTGAGGCAGGGACAAGCACAGTGGAAGGAAGGGCTCACTCTTTGTCTGTTACAGAACATTTACAGGAAATTGTTGTACAGTGAAACTTTATCGTGTTCTCTTGACGGAAGTGTTTCTGCTCTGTGTTGATTAACACAGATACCAGATAGGGGAACCACATCTCTGCACCCTCTGCTGCTCACAGAGGCTGCAATTCTTTGTGAGGTGTATTTGTAAAGGAGATAAAATAGCATCCCCCCCGCCCCACTTCAATATTAATTTATAAAAAAGTTATTTATTGAGAGAATGGCAAGGGTAGAAAGCTTTGTTTTTAGGGCTTACTGTACCAAAGTCATCAGTATTGGAACATAGGGGATATTTAGATAGGCAATAAAACACAAAAACCATAGAAATTTTGCATAAAATTATGTTGTGCTTCGGTCTATTTGTTAATTGTTAGTCTATTGCAAAAGAAGAAAGAAACAGGCAACATGTGGTAACTTTAGTCAGCATTTCTGAACTGGGAATGATAAACACCTCTGCCTGGCTCTGGCATTTATCAGTACTGAGATATTATTACCACATAGAGTCACAGCATGGTTACTGTTATCATCAAAAAAAAAGAGCCAGCTAATCTTAATGGTTTGTAAAGCCGTTACCTGCACTGGTCTGACATTTATCATGATCATTTTACCACATGAGTCCTACATTGCAAAGGTATTTTATCTGGAAGGGACATCACTATGAATTATTATTTGCAGCTAGGTAGAAAATTGTATGTTGTAGATACCTTTTCTCATTATAAATCACAGTCACATTTCACCATTTCCCACACAAAGCTGCTGAGCCCAGGCTTTTTGCCATAACACTTAGTCTTGCTCCCTTTTATAGTTCCATGAAAATATTGGGTATTCTTTCATTAAAATGGTTGATATCAGTATTTTTTTTTTAAATGCTCTATACATGCTGGATTTTTTTCTGGTATAAAAGAATTTGTTTTTCCACTTGAGAAGCTGAAGAGGATAAACTGTTCATTTTTTTTATTAAAGCTTACTCTCGCTTCAGTTTTTGTGGCTGGGCTTGTCTTTACTCTTGACCTTGTTGATGGAATATTTAACAGATCAGATGCAAGATCTTATGTTTCATTTGCAATACCTATGTATTTGCTTTATTTCTGTAATGCCTTCAGTTCCACATTCCTAGAAATTTTTCCCTTTCAGATCCCTGAGTAGGAAGATGTTTCAATTTTTTTTTTGTAGGTTTTTCTCTTTACCTTGCACAAGTGTAGGGAGGAAATCCTTAAACATGGGTTTTTAAAAAAAGGTGGGGAAAAAGTTATCCTCTTTTCCTGTGCTGTGAAGCCCAGCAGTGCAGGGTGAAAAGGAAGGAAAACACTCTGAACAGCTGTTAAATTCTCCAGCTAAGTCTAGAAAAGGAAGCAGAGCAATTGTGATAAAAAGAAACAATATTGGTTTTAATTACATTCTTTTGATTGCAAGAATTGGTGAAAATCTGAGGGGAAAAATAATTTGGGAAAGTTAGACTCTCTTTTCCCCATGAAAATTTTGGAAGGGAAAGTCATCATAATCACATATAACAAATAAAGAATGAGGGGAGGGCTAATCCTCTTTGCATTTTATGGGGAAATTTTGGGAGACGTAGGGGATAATTTCAGCAGATCAGGATACTCTGAAGTGAATCACAGATGGTTTTGCTGTGTAAAAGAATCATAGAAAATATATTTAGAATTTGGGTTACTGTCTTTAAAAATAGGGCTGGCTCCCTTTAACAGAGCAAAACTGTGGGGATGCTCTCTTGTTTATATCTAAATGAAGAATGCATTGAAAAAAAACTCCTCTTACTATTATATAAGCCCTTTTGTAAATGAGCTTTGGATAAACATTTGGGCACAGAAGAAAACATGACGTGTCTCTAACATTAACAGTGGCTGGGTAAAAATGAATGAAGAAAGTAACCTTTAGCACTCATGTCCATAAAGAATACTTAAGAGAATCCCCCCGAATGTTTCTTTTAATCATTAATTTTAAATGGACATAGATGTTTACAACAAGCCACTTTGTTTCAGAACAGGAAGTCCAGGGTTTATCTCCAATAACTCACGTTGGCTAGGAAGGGATGGGTGTCTCTAACCTGACGTGCATTCATTATTTTGTAAGGTACTGGGGGTCTGACCCGTGACCCTCCTTAGACCTGCTGCATTATTCATGTCTGATTTACTTTGTATAGTTTTACTATAGCACCCATTTCCCTTTTTCCAGGCATTTTGGTGGCTTGTGCATGTTTAATGTTAAATGGCATTTATGCTTCACATTAATGCCTAATTTTATCACAAGCCATGCTTTCATTTTATGCTTTCGAGCCTCACGGCTGAACTGCTGAAAAAAACCCAGTGATTTATGATCCTGCATAAAATATCAAACTATTGATCTGCCACCTTTTGTTGTTGTTGGCTTTTTAGGCATGGTTTTCCCTGATTTTCTTACAGGCTCTTCTCACCTTGTTCTGTTTTTTTGGATAAGATTTCTGCTGTGGTTAAAACGTCACACACTGTTGCTACAGCAAAATATGCCTGCCAAGAGTTTTTCCAACAATTCTCAACTGATTCGGCTGCCGAGAGAAAGACGGGTCTTGTCTGGGGCTTTTTTTCCTGTTTGTTTTTTTTTTTTTTGGGGGGGGGTTGTTTATTTCATTCCTTTTACATTTTTTAAAATCAGAACGGGGCGGTTTAGGTGGATTTTCGAGTGGTAATGAAATTGTGAGACTTATGGCGCTGGCTACAGCCAGCCGGAGTGTGGGCAGACGCTCTGTGAGCTTCCCCACTGTGCTGCTGTGCAAGCATCCCTGCTGTTATGTTTGCTATAGTTTTAATGTCTGTGAAAAATTCCTGATGCAACTAAATTATGTTCTGCCCTCTTGTTTGTATAAATAAACACCCAACTTAGCCAATTCATCTCGCTCTTGCCCATTTTAGAAGCTTGCTCTGTCACACAATGCTTAACCCCAGTCCTTGATGGCTTTGGTGTTATCAGGGAATGAAAACTTGCTTAAAAAAGAGTACTCTGTTGGCTTAATTTTTTTTTTTTTTTCCTGGCGCATCAACTGCCCAAAACTCTGCTTTTGTTTGGTAAGTCTTCATATTCTGGAAGTCATGCTGGCTAAGATACACAGGTTTTAATGTATTAATAGATAAATCACTTATTCATACCACTTTTAATGTCAGGATATTTTAATGTGGCAGCATGCAACATAAAAGTCCCAATTTTAATCACTCGCAGTACACTGTGGCAATCCTCTATTGCAGATATATTGTAAAATATTTTCTTGTTCTTTAAAAAAAATCTATAAGAAGTGTTGAAACTAACTAATATTAGCTATAAAGAAAATAAGCAATTTGTGATCCGAATTGATTTACTTTTTATTCATGCCTAAGAATTAGTTGTTGCAAAAGAAAATGAGAATTGTGTGAAACCACTCTATCTGGGCAATTGATAAATTCATCCTGTGTAATATAAAGTGGAATTTACAATGAATATTCATACAACTTTTGTGATCCACTAGCAAGACCCAAGACAATGAGTTTGCAACTCGTTCCCGTTTAACAAAAATATATGTGGAATTAATGGGAAGAAACAGCACTTAGAAAAGTTAAACTTTAATGTATTGAACTCCAGGTGCCAGAGTTTGAGGGAAATAACCAATAATAGTCATTTTTTACATATTTGATGGGACTGATTATGCAATGTGCAACTCTAAATGGCTTATAGCACATTGTAGCATGGTTCCATCCCATTGGCTACAGTAGGGTGCAGGCAGATGGATGACAGTGACAAGGAGAGAAGTGCTTTTGCTTAGCCGTGCGTTAAGATGCCATCCAGAAGCTCTGTGCACTGCAGACACTTCATTAGGATGCCAGGATAATGGTAAACTACCACTCAGAGTGACACCCCATTTCCTGCTTACTGAGCTCTCCAACCTCGGCAGATGTCAACAATCTCACAGTGCTACAGAGCAGACCTAACTTTCCAGGCACTTTGACTCCAATTTTTTTCCCTTAACAGTGCCATACATTACATGCAATATGTAACAGCAAGTACCAAACAGAAAACAAAATTTGCTGCCCTAATTATAACAAAGCAGCATCTGACTTAGGTACTGCATGCCCAGCGTACATACAACCAGTTAGGCGGCAGCGGAGAGGAATGAACCTTGTCAGTCGATTTTGGGGGTTAATTAGACTTTGGACTTTGCTAAAGGATAGTCTGATCCAGACTGAAATGATTGTGTTTC